>NW_021619838.1:27766-108650 GCF_004785775.1 Grammomys surdaster | reverse complement strand
ACACACACACACACACACACACACACACACACACACACACACACACACAGATACACTGTAGTTTTGTTGCCCAAGAATGCTACCTTTTGAGTTAGCCTTCACATACACACACCCTGCGCCCATCCCACTTCCAGCAGAATACATGTTCAACAAGAAAGGCAGCTCAGCCAAAAGTAGTGGTGGGTTGATTCTCAGTTCAGGTTCTACTTTCTTCACCAATAGACAGGAGAGCTTAAAATTTGTGCCTCATGAATCTGAGCAAGAAGCCACCAGGCTGGTAAGTACAAACACAGTCCCTATTTTAAGGTTTTCAGACTTTATTTCATGGTATTTGACATTGATACATACTGGAGTTAGTAACAAGATCCCATGCAGCTCCCTCTAGCCTTGGATTGCTGAAGCAGGAAGAAGGTCAGACTGCCCCCATCCCAGATCTGTCTAGTCTTTCTCCCAAGATGACTGTGCTGGACATTAAAGATAGGGAATGGAGAAACAGACAGTTGCTTCAGTTTCAGTCATTTTTGGCTCCATAGTCATCTCTGCCATTCCTGTGCCTGCCCTTGGCTGGACACTGGGCAGGTAACTGTCACTCAGACAAGGATGACCACCATTACAATGGACCAATTGAGGGTTGCCCTCACATTAGACCAATTAAAGGTTGCTCTGAGTTAAACAGGAATGACCGAACTTCCACATCAGAAATCAAACAGATCAGTGGTTGAAGAATGTGGTTAGGAGTCTGGCTAGATATCTTTGAGAGACAGGTGCAGCTGGCTGCTCAGGCAGGTAAGCAATGGAGGTCAACCACATCCCATAGTGACGCACTCCCTCTTAGGGGTTCCTAAGTGGCCTGGTGTTTTGGGGAAAGGATGACCATGTTCAGAGTAACTGAGTAGGTGGGTAAGGCCAGCTGAGGGCCAGTCAGGCCAACTTAGATGGAGCCTGGCTTCTGTTTCCAGTCTCCAGTGACAGGCAAACACATTTTGGGAAGTAAGATGATGCTCCAATTGTTATCAGTTTTTCAATATCACAGTATTGTCACAGGAGCACTAGGGGTCCAGGCTAGCCTGGGGTGAGGATGGCTCTTAGCACACACAGGAGAGCAGCTTAAGTGGGAACCTACAAAGGACCCAATGTTACTTGGTTTAATGAAGGGCCCCCTCAACCCCAACAGCCCCCTCCTGCTCAGGGACACAGTTCTCATCCAATAACACATTAATAACACACAAACAGGGCCTAGCAATGGGCCAGGAGACCCAAAGGACCAATACAAGTGGACAGGTAGGAACATACAGTGCAAGGGGCTGAGGCATGGTACCTTAGGCAGAGGAGTGTGTCCTAAGGTGGCCTTCAAAGCCCAGGGCTCTAGGTGCTACGGTCCACTTAAGAGTCCCTCAGCACCACTTTGTCTCTGCAGCACAGCTGCCCGGACGGAAAGGAGGCCAGGTCAGCAGTCCTTCTGGCCAACGTGCAGTCAAGAAAATCATATAAAAATGCAACAAGTTTACAAAAATAGAAAATAATTACAGTAGGGAAGGTGGCAGCTCTGGTGGCAGCTCAGGGAGTGGGGCAGGGTCTTAGCTCTGGTTTGGTGACAGCGTCCTCCAGCAGATGCAGCTGGCGATGGCCCACTACCACGTCCCGCAGACAGCCCACAAAACCTGTGCCATAGGCCTTGGGTAGAGCCTGCCCCACAGGAAGCTTCTGCAGGCCTCCTACAGGACAGACAGTAGATTAGCAGGCAGTGATGCCAACATATGGTGCCCAACAGCACCTGAATACCAGTGAGGTGCTATACATGTGCACAGACTTAAGATCTGCAAGGTTAATGAAGAAGAGGGTGCTGCCCTGCCCTGGAGAGCCCATCTGTTATCCAGATGGGCCACTTCAGATGTCAGCTCTAGGACAGTCTATCCATCATACAGTTTGAGACCCTTGGGTATCCCCTCCCCTGGCCAGTTCCAAACACTCACCAAGCCACAGGGCTCCATCTGTGTCCAATTGTGTGGCACCCAATGGGGAAGAGCCAGTCACAGGGGCTTCATTGCCCACTTGAAGGGAACCTTCCCTGTGCTCCCTAGGGGATGGGTAGGACAAATCTGTCAAGAGTGTCCTCCCTACCTCATCTAGGACCTAGACACCACATTTTCTCTATCACATGCCTTGTAGATACCACACCCTGAAAGTAACACTGTATGTTATCCCGGCAGGCAGTGGCTGATTGCTTCTCTTGTGTCTTACTGTTCCCTCTTCCCCTCTCACTAACAGACCTTGAGTCAGGCTGCTAGGGACCATGAATGACTGGGTATGACCCAGCTAAGCAAGTTCATCCACTACCTACTGTCGTTCTCAGTGGACTTCACTGACCTGTGAGCCCTGATTCGAAGCCAGTGGTTGGTGTTGACCTTCACAGTGGAGCGCAGCACAACTGGCTGGGAACCTAGGTCATAGCTCAGCTGTAGGTGCCCATCTACAATGGCCAGAGCCATGTAATCTGCACGTTCTGCAGCCTTGCCAATCCACAGCACCAGCCCTTGAGTGGCCTCAGTGCGTAAGCTCAGTTCAAAGTGGTTGCTCTGCAGTGCTTTCTCACTGTAAAGTAAAAGGATGGGTCAAGGGCTTCCAGGGTAGTAGGCAATGGAGTGGGATGGGTGTGGGTGATGTTAGAGTACAAAAAGCTTGAGCTACTATCATAGAGACCCGAAGCTGGTGATCAGACCCTGGCAACTGGGTGGGCAGGGGCAACACCAACAATGCAAGAAAGGAGAGATGGTAGACATGGTCAACTAGACAAAGTTGATCAGAGAGGTGGCAGACAAGAGGCAAGCACATGGCAACAAAATGTGCTGGGTCTCTCAAATACTGCCATGTGCTTACCTGAAAAGGGCCCGGGAATCCAGAGTTTCAGGGCTTAGAAGCAGGAAGAGAGGGAAGCAGTAAGCAGGAGACAAGACAAGCTGAATGCAGGCCAAGTCCCCTTTGTCAACATGTGCAGATAAGAGGAAGAGCAAGCATAATTCCAGAGTATAAATGGCCCTTCCCACAAAGGACTTTGGCAGTGACCCTTATGTAACACATATGTTGGGGACATGCCCTGGTAGGTAGTTCAAGGAGAGAAGCATTGGTGATATGGAATCACAAAAGTTCTTCCGATGGTAGCAGCCCTGGAGATGTCCCAGCATATACATGACCATGTTTGTGCAGACACATACAACACACACACATACACTTGCATACATCTACACAAAACATTTACATACACATGTGCATGTTGCATGCACATATGGGCATATGTAGATACAATACATACACACATACCCATAAATCAGATACACACCCAAGCACATACCTAGTACATACCAAGTGTATACATATAGAACATATATCCATGTATACACAAGCACAAAATCACACTTGCAGTGGAGCCTCAGTGGTGTGGGTGATGGCCCTTGGCAGGTATATCCTAGGTAGAGGATTGACCACTTCCAAGGCAAGAAGCTGAGCCTGACAGTATATGAACAGGCCCCAACTCCATCCTCCATCCAGGGTAGAAATTCTACCTTTAATAGGGCTCAAGATTATAATGCTAGGAGCAAAGCATGGACATGAGTGAGTGCCAAGGTATGACTAGAGCCAAGAGCCTACTTACGCTGGTATCTCATTGGTCAGCTCGCTTGTAAACAAAGAGACAGAGATAGTGAGAATGAAGGGGATAGGGTAGATTCTGGGCCTTCCCTCCTGGCCAGAGCTTAGAGGGATATGGAGAATCTAACACCCATACCCTGCATGGCATGCACAGACAGGACCAGACAAGACAGCCGAAGGTAGAGGGAATGCCTGGCTCCTGACTGCATGTTACCTCTCAATCACAGCATTGAGGTATTCGATGTAGGTCCGCCCATCAAAGGCCAGTGTTTCTAGGTCCCCCACTGACTTCTCAACTAGTCCTGGGAGACAGATGGGATGAAATGGGCCTCAGGTGAGCTCTCCAGGCCATGCCAAGTCTCAGCCCTGGGCTGCCAGTGCTCACCCTTCTCGCAGTGCAGCCCAGAGAAGCCCCCAGGACACAGGCATTCATAAGCAGCTTCCCTTGGGACACACGAGCCCCCATTAAGGCAGGGGTTGCCCAAGGCTTGGGTACAAGGGTGGTCTGCAAAAGGTGACACATCTACTGCCCGCAATACATGCTCCTGAGTCAGCAGTTGATGGCCTCTTAGAGACACCTGAAGAAGAGAGGAGGAAGCACCTTAGTCACATCTGCTACCTTCTCTGATGAGACAACCCTCACCTAGGATGTAACCCCCACATACAATGGCCCTCTCCAACCCACTGTGGAGAAACCTGGGTAGTGCCCATTTCCATACCAGCTGGATGGCACCATCGAAGCCAGAGGACACTGCAGCCCCCCGGGCCAGCTTGCTGAAGTCAGGAGCTCCCCCAACATAGAGAGGCTCCTTGAGGTTGAGCATGGTGTGCGGCACCTAGAGGAGGCGTGGGGTAAAGGGTCATGTGTGAGTCACCCACGGGGCTTAAGTATGCCCAATTGCTTGATGCCCCACACCCACCCTTCACTATCTATGAGGCAGCATTAATCACACAGAAATGGCAGATTGGGCCTTAGTGGGAAAGGGCTACTCTAAGAATGGGTACAAGAGAGGGTGTGTTGAGTTGGATAAGAGGGCAACAGTACCTTGCGGGATTTCTGACATCCGGAGAGCAGGTGGGGGGGTTGCAGAGCAAGAGCCAGAGAGCAGTGGGAGCAAAAAGGAGACAGACCGAGGCACAGGGCAGACAGAGAAAACAGTTCTGTGAGAGTGGCTATCAAGGTCTATGAAGCCCCCAGGGAGGAGGAAGGGAAATGGTGGGAACAGGGTGTGGGAGGTCTAGAACTTCCTCATGCCCTGGATACTCACCGGAGACTCCCCTAGCACCCGAGGCCCATCACCCACTTGAAGGGCACCTTTGCGGCCATTTCGTTCCAGGAATACCCTGACCCAGGTGCCCAGGACTATGGGCTCTTTGCTCCTGCAAAAAGGTTTGAGTTGAGTAGGCTTTAGTTTCTGCTCACCCAGAGCCCAAGTAGCACTGGCATATACTCCTTGTATAGATAACTGTCATCCCAACCTCAGGTAGTCCTTCAGGTCCTCCTTGTGATCTATGCAGAATGTCTAGAGCCAACCCTGGTTAATCCCTAGTCTAGTTCCCATATGCCCACCTGATGACTGCAGCCCCCTTGCCAAGGTCATAGCGGAACTCTAGGTGCTGGTTATGCAGGGCCAGGGATACAAAGTCCCCCTTGCCATCTGTCTTCTGCCCATTGTAGAGGAGTAAGCCACTGGGCCCACGAGCCAAGAATATCATCTCCAGTGCCATCTTCTCCCTGGGGTCATGTGGAGTTGTGGGAGTGTGTCACTTTCTCCTCATCAGGTTAGCTCCCTTCCCTTAATCCTCCTGCCCTACTAACCCTAGGTCTCTCTCGAAGGTATGCAAGCCTTTCAGTTCCAGGTAGGAGAAGCCATTAAAGTCAGCCAGGAAGGGCCGGGAACCAGCAGTCTCCAGGACTATGGAGGGCCAAACAGATGTCAAAACAAGATTGCAGGCCCTGGTTTCCCTACTACTGTATCTAAATGATCAAATTCAACCCTAACCCAGGAATTTGACCCTAATCCCTCATCCTTCCCCAGCAGTTCTTTGACCTTACCTGTCTGACAGAAGTTACCACCACGTCCCAGGGGACACTCACACTTGGCCCCACCCCTGGAAAGCACACGGCAGGGAGCTTCCCCATGGCAGGGGTTTGGCTGGCAGGGACTCTTTTCATCTGCACAAGTTGGGCCTGAGGGGAGATTGGATAGGGGTTCCAGGAAACATGAGTCTCTTCCCACAATACCTAGACTCCTTCCCAGGCCCTAGGCTAGTTCTCACCAAAGCGGCCAGGTGGGCACTGACAGAGGAACATGCCAGCCTCCAGTGCCTGGCATAGGGCCCCACCATGGCAGGGGTTAGGTAAGCACGGATGGTCTCCACATTCTCCCACACCAGAGCTTTGAACCGCAGCCCTCTGCCAACTGTTAAGCTCCAGCTGCTGGTTGTTGATATCCAACATACGAATGCATCCTTTCAGGCCGATGCCCACAGAGGTCCGATCAAGCACCCTGATACCAGGAGGGGTCAGTCAGAGGTATCCTCTCAGCTATAATACTAACGTGCCCCATAAACCACAGCTAGGGATCAGGAATGCCCCTATGCCTACTCTATTGTGTTCACAGGGTAGCCAGCTCAATAATAAGACAGAATCAGGAGGTAGATATGACGAGGGTCAAGGGTCAGGGCCGAAGGTCAGGGATAGCCACCTCCATAGGTCTCATCAAAGGTATGCACAGCAAGAACTGATAGGTCAAGGTTACAGCTACCACCCGTACCCATTCCTCTATTACCCATCATTTGTTACACAGAGTCAGAGACCAGGGGCCCAGCCAGTCCCAGCCTATTTCTGCTCACATGGCAACTTGTTCTTCTGGGATACCACCCACATAGAGATTCGTGTCCAAGTTGAGGCCATCAGTGCCACTGGGACTTTCACCTACAACAGGAGTCTCGCCATCCACAGAGAGTGTACCCTGCCGCCAATGCCGTGACAATTCGAGGCGGTGCCACCGTCCTGGTTCCACTGGCACTAAGCTCGTTAGAACTGCTGGTCCTGACCCTGTGTCGAACCTAGACATGGGAGCCAGTGCTTAGGATGTTGGTCCAGGCCTACCATAAGCCTGGCCTACCTCATCTCACCCATGGCCCACCAGACTTCATTCCCTAGATTCAGAAGGTCTGGGTTGGTCTCTGCCACCATACAGGTCACCTGACCTACAGAAGTCATGCCTATGTACTACCCCATCCACAATGCCCACCTGAACTGTACATGACCATCCAACAGAGCCAGAGCCAGGAAATCTTTGCCACGTGCATTGCCATTATAGAGTAGCAGTCCCTCTGTCTCCAGTGCTCGGAATTCTAGTGCCAGACGCAGTGTGTGGTAGGCCCGGAGGGTAGGGAAAGCCAAGAAGGAGTGGCCCTTAAAAGCTGGCACAGAGGGAGCTTGTACTGCAAGAAAGAGACAGAGTTAAGCTAGTGCCTAAGACCCTGCTACACCCTCTGGCCATAACCCCAAAACCTCCAGCACTGGGTGTACCTTTCTCACAGATAGTGCCACCCCTGCCTGCAGTACAGCTGCAGGTGAAACCCTTGCCAGAATCCTGGTCCTGGCAGGTACCTCCATGGAGGCAAGGTTGGGAATCACAGAACTTTGGGGGCTGTTGAGGGCCTGGGGTCCGAGGCCGGTCAATGCTGGTGGTAGTGGTTGGTGGCCGGCGAGTGGTTAGTGGTACTGTAGTTCTGCCAACAGGCCGGCTGGTGTAACTGGGATAGACTCGTGGAGTGACAGAAGAAGCAGACAGTCGGGTCACAGTGGTAGCTCTGGCTGTGGCCACGGCAGCTGTAGTTCCTGTTGCAGCTCCCGTAAAGAAAGTTGGAAACCAGTCTGCAGGGAAGGAAAACTGTTAAATATGCATTTAACATATTTGTTATATGTTATATGTCACAGGACATATAAAGTATTGTTGAGGTACAGAGGCTACAGAAGGAAGGACAGGCAAGATGAGGCCTAACCTGGTACTCACCAAAGTCCAAGAATCGCATATGTTCCTGCAGAGGCCTCCTCACTGTCAGGGCCCACGGCCTGGATACCTGGATCTGTCGGAGCAAGGCCTGACCCACATCTGGTGCCTGGAAGGCTGTGGCTGGGGAGAAGAGGGTCCTGAGCATGACCTGGCTCCATGTAGTCCACACCCATCATCTCCCATGAGGGCAACAGAGGCTTACTAGGGTCAAAGTGAACATCCACAATGGCACGGACTAATTTGCCAGGAGCCAGTTCCCGTAGGCGGATGCTCCAAAAGTCCTTCTTGACATCTGAATTCCGGAATAGGTCGTCCAACTGCAGGCAGGTAATGGGTGAGGGCACAAGGTACTATCTAAACCCAGTTAAGATTTACTTGAGCCAGTCATCTGGGTCTGTCCTAAATGAATGCCCCACAAACCCTCATACCGTGCTTTCAATGCTCCTTGCAGTCTCCCCAAACAACTCTGACTTGGGGTCAGCCATCTCAGGTGTGTAGAACAGTTCCTGTCCCTCGACCCCCTCAAGCTCCAGCACGCCCTGGAATGCCTTGGTAGCTGTGGGGGAGGGGCAGTAAGGCCCTGCCAATGCCATCTAGCCTCCTAGGCAGCCACAGAAGCAAGTCCCACAGCAAGCCATTTGGGGTGCAGGGCAGGGGATGTTAGTCAGATGATCATGGAGTTAGTAAGTAGGAACCCCAGGGTAGGGCTGGTGTCAGTTACCAGGCAATTCCTAGGAGCAGGTGCCCCAAGCTGGCTTGCAAGGAGAAAGATGGGTTAGGTATAGGGTCCTTGGCACACATGCACATTCAATGGCTGAAACCAGAGTGCATATGTGTGCCAAATCTCTAATTCCCCCACACACTCAAGTGCTTGGAGCCAGAATATCATAACCTTATACCAACCTGCTGCCACAGAGAGAAGACAACATTCCTGTCTATGCTGTTCCTCAAGCTTATCCCTTTGCCTGCTGTTCACTTACCAGGACAGTTAGAGCCTTCTGAGTCCAGTGAGGGTGTCTTGCCATCTGAGCAGCAGCCCAAAGGTGAGTTGTAGCAGGAAGCTCTCTCGATGGGTGGCCCATGGGTCACCACAATGTTGCCCACCGGGGGCTCAAGTCCTGGGGAAATGTAGTCTAAGTACAGCCCTGGGTAGGAGCCACTCTTGGGCTCTGCCCCCACATCACCCTCAGACCTGCCCACACGTCCCTGAGGCCCTGCTCACCCCCAGACCCGCCCCCACTGGCCTCCTCATCTCCACTCAGCTCCTCATCGCCACTCCCATTGGCGCTGCCAGATTCACTGAAGATTGATGTTGCAAGACTGGTCACATCAGAGGGTGCTGTTGGAGGCACAGTCAGCACAGGCCATGCAGTGCTCCTGGGGATGCTGACTGTGGTCTGAGGTGATACAGGTAATGGGGTGGGCCAATCATGAGTAGTACTGCTGGGGGACAGAGGAAGGCTATTGTGGGGAAATGGCAATGTCTTGCTCAGGATATGCTTTGGGGTGGTCATAGATGCAGATGTTGGGGAAGTCCCAGGAGCAGCACTCTCTGCAAAAAGAAGGATGTTAGGGGTTCCAGTCAGAACAGGGTCAGGTCCTTCTAGTTTGTTTTAGGCAGTTGCTCTAGGTCCTTACCCTGGCATGGACCAAGACTCTGAGTGGAGATGTCTAGACGCTGGCGGCAGGCAATGGTCTTCAGCTGGCATTCATTGCCATACGTGACACCATCTGATCCACAGACCTGGAGTACAGGGAAAGGATGCTTAGGAAAGGCTTCCTTACCCCCATCACTCTCTATATATTTCATTCCTTACCTTGGTAGAGTTAGCCTCTGGACATGTGAGAGTTGGGCAGACACATTGGGCAAAACCAGCCTCCTCTATGCAGGAGGCACCAAACTCACAGTGTAGTTCCACACAAGTCACAGGTGTCATGGGATCTGAGGTAGGGATAAAAAATTCCTGCTAACTCAGGTATTCCCACCCTCAGCATAGGGAGTCCTAGGTCAGTACCAGTTCCTGCCCTCACCTGCTTCACAGCCAGTATGGCCCAGGGATTGACCATCTGGACACTGCCCACACTTGGGACCAGCCACACCAGGTCTACAGGAACACAATCCAGTCATCTGCTCACAGTCATCTCTTACAGCACCCCGAGGGTCACAGCTGCAGGCTAAGGGAATGGGAGGGAAGAATTTATGGTTTGTACCTGGATAAATTTCCCTACTTGCCCCAGTCCTACTAGATACTGGTCAGGCCAAGACATGATCAGTGATGGGGTAGACAGGTGGGAATGCATGTAGTTCCATTACTCACGAGTGCAACCACTATGTCCATCAGTGACAATGCCACGGAAGTTCCAGAAACCAGGTTCACAGCGATCACACCTGAGGCCTCCAACACCGGGTCGGCAGGAGCACTGCCCCGTGGCTGGGTCACAAGTGCCACTATAGGAGCCGTGTGGGTTGCAATGGCAGGTGCCTATGAGAGGAAAAAGCACTGGTCACTGGAGCTGCACAGCTCTGCTAGACCACAGTCAGGACTGGGTTCAAATACTCACTGGGACAGCCAGCAAAGCCCACACCCTGGGCAGCAGTGACATTGTCCTGGCAGCAGCCATAGGGGGTTTGGGCACAGTGTGGGAAGGCTATAGGTAGCAGTGGAGCCATGGTAGGGCCTGAGGAGAGGTGTACAGCAGTTTATATTTGATGTAGTAGTAGTTGTTCACCCTAAGCCCAATCATTCTGCCTCAATGCTTTCTGTCACATGACCTCATCCCTTTTGACATCAAATCCCACTGGGAACTGAAAATCGAGGCTGTCATAGGTAAAATCAACATATCACATATAAAGACATACAATAAATGTAGAACCCCAAACCCATAAAACGTACAAAACAGGGACATACATCCGTGTGCACACATTATCAGAGCCACAAAGACATGCATACAGATATAAGGGTACACAAATATATAAAGACACATTTACATGTGTTCACTCACATTCCTCTAACACATTATTCCTGTGTGGACACATCTGTGTACGTGTACAAACACATACATCAATCAGCACAATCTCCTCCCTCCCCCGAAACAAGAGTTTCTCTATATAGCCCTGGCTGTCCTGGAGCTGGCTCTGTAGGCTGGCCTGGTACTCAGAGATCCACCTGCCTCTGAGATCAAAGGTGTGTACCACTCCTAGCCTAGCAGCAATCTCTTCTACAAGAGTGAAAGTGCCTAGTGGGTGGTCCTCATGTTCTTTGTTCCCTCCATTTGGCACCTAATCTGGCTAGTAGAAAGCCAGTACTTGGTACACACCTTTAATCCCAGCACTCAAGGAGCATAAGCAGGTGAATCTATGAATTCAAGACCAGTCTGATCTATATAGCTAGTTCCAGAACATCTAGGACTATGCAGTGAAACCCTGCCTGAAAATAAGTAAAATAACAAAGAAAATCAAAATAAATAAATACCCATTATTATCAACAATAAGAAAAGTCACCACAGCATGTGCGTATGCCCACAGCCTTATATATCTCAATGCCATGCACCACAGAACATGTACACACAGAGAAACAGAAGCACAAACATATGGAACATGTCTCCACATGCTGGATGTGCTCTGTACAGACACTCACCACGGCAGGCTCCCTGAGCAACAACATATAATTCTTGCTGTGATTCACACCTGGCCTTCTTCAGGTCACACTCAGTGCCATAGGTTACCCCATCTGAGCCACATACCTGGAGGAGTGGGGTCAACCTCAGCAACCTTGACCCCCTCCTCAGTGTACCCACCCTAGAACCATGAAAGTTGGGGTACTCACTGGGCTTCTAAGAACACTCTGGCAGCTAAAGTCACAGACACATGGCCCATCTTCTGAGTCCTCATCCCAGACACCACCATGCTGCCGGCATAGCTCCTGTTCACACTCGTTGTCTTCCCCAGAACCAGAGCCCCCTGAGCCACACTCAGCTGCAGGAAAAAAGAGCAGTCACCCATGAGGTCTCCATCAGAGACTGGAATTTAGGGGTTTACACCAGTTACCTGAGCTTACCCGGCTCACATGGCCCTGCATGGGCCTCCTCAATTTGTACCTGCTGCTGACAGGCAGCTTCTCGTAGCTCACAGGCACTGAGATAGGTGACACCATCACTGCCACACACAGGGCCAGGTGGAGGGTGCTCACAACGGGGACATACACACTGTCCAGCTGAGCACACAGCCCCAAAGGTACAAACTGTTTCTCCACAGGTCTCTACAGGAGATGGTAAGAAGCAGGAATAAGCATGGTTCCCTGATGGAGAGACTCATGGAAGCCTATCCCTTCTTATCCCACTCACGGCAGTGTCCAGCTGAGGCCACGTATAGGCTGATCTGGTGCGTACAGGCGTGGACATGCAGCTCGCATTCACTAGCATATGTATGTCCATCAGAACCACATACGGGCTGGGCTGATTCCACACATTCAGAGGGGCACACACAGCGTCCAGTCTCCACCTCACACAGGGATCCGAAACGGCACTGTCCACATCGGTCTGGGGAGGAAGCTCTATCACCACGTTGACTAGAAGCCTTCTCCCAACCCAACCCACTTGCCCACCACTGACCACAGGGTCCTCTGCGGGCCACTTGGATTTCCCGCCCAAGGGCACAGGCCATGGATTCCAGCTCACACACACTGCCATAAGTGACACCATCACTGCCGCACACAGGATCGTAGATATCTGAGCACACCCGCTGGCACTCGCACACGGCTTTCCCATTCTTCACTGTGCAAACTGCCCCAAATGCACACTGCACTCCATGGCATGGGGATGGGGTCTGGTCTGGAGAATATGTGGTACTCAGTCCACATTCTCCTCCATCTGTGGACAAAGCCCACTCCCATGCAATAGCCCCTCTCCAGGGTGGGAATGGTGGAGGAAAAGCTAGATGCACAGGACACAGCAGAGAAAGGGACAGACACATAACAGAGGTGAATGGGGACATGAGTTTCTGACTGCCCATAGCAGGTCACTGACCCTGGACCACCAGCAGCCCTGGGATATCATGCACATGAGGGTTGAAACTTTTCCCCCATGGACAGGAAAACTCTACACCCCACAATCACAAACTACACAGGGAAGAAAGTGTCTGTCAACTTGCTCTGAGGACCAGAAGGCCAGGCAGTAGCAAGCCACTCCCCCCAGCCGCGCCAGGGGCAGACCTCGGGCTGTGGGCTCCTGGCGGGCAGGCGCAGCACCTCATCCTGCCAACAGGTCAGGCTGGAAGACACAAGAGTCGGAGCCGAGAGGGAGGGAAGGACCAAGAAGAAACAGACAGATGCAGAAAGAAAGATGGACAGAGGACTGACCAAGACAGACAGCAGAGGCAGGCAGGGCCATAGAGGCCCACAGCTCCAAAGGGGCCTGATGGCTACTGCCCAATCTCCTCCACCCTCTCCACTGGTCCCTCAAATCCCAAATTACAATCTACTTCTAAGAGGCTTAGGACTGCACTGTGTTCCTAGAGCAAGAAATCTCCAGCATCACATCCATTTCTGCCCACCTAAGTAGTCTGTTCCCCGTGCAGTACAGACACTGATGATGATGGACCAGAGGACCTGCTGGTGTAGCAAGGCCAAGTGCACACTGCCTTTGTCCCAGTTTCCAGGTTCCCCAGTTCCCCTCCTCATAGCTTCCACACACCCGCACCCTCCCCACATGACCCCAGCCCAGGACCCCAGGAGGTATATGACAAGAAATGGAGATGGTGTATGATAGGGAAAGGAGTGATGCAAGACCAGCTATTCCCAGCTGGATCCCAGGCTGCTCACCACACGGGCCCTGGTGTTTGGGGGGAATGGCCTGCTGTTGTTGACACTCAGCCTGTCGGCGCCAACAGTCATTATCATATGTGTGTCCATCCTGGGCACACACGGGCTTGTAAGCCCCATCACAGGTGACACGATCGCAGGAACAGCGGGGACGGCCACGGCGGGACATGCATACAGAGTTAAACTGGCAGGTCTCTGGGCACTGATCTGGGAGTAGACAAGGAGATCAGATAGGCAAAGTACCACACCAACTATCAACCATGTACAGGGTATTTGTGGACCCCTGACACAGTGCATGGGGATATAGATATGCAGGAATGGGGGCCCAATGAGCCACATTAACAGGGCTGGATCCATCCCCTGGGAGCACCAACCTCGAGTTTGGCATTGACCAGAGCGCACTTTCTGGAGAAGCAGGCCACGGGTTGCACCTATACGGCTCATGACACAGTCATTTTCATAGGTGACCCCATCATCTCCGCAGATAGGTGTGTGCTGGGCAGGGCAGTTCTCAGGCCGCCGAAGCATTTCTGGGTGCCGTGTACGTGGGTTCACACGGCAAATATGGTTCAGGTCTGACATGCTGCCCTGGCAGGGGTCTACAGTCCAAGAATATAGAAATCAGGAGCTGTCACCAGTGCACACTGAAGAGTCACATATGGGGAGAAGCCATGCAGAGTGCTTTCCTTACCACAAGGACCACTGAACTTCTTGAAGATGTGCTCCTGGTTGGCACAAGCATGGCGAAGCAGCTGGCACTCACTAGGGTAGTCAACACCATCACTGCCACACACTGTGCCCTCAGGGGCCCCAAAGCAGGTTGTAGGACACAGACATGAGGCAGTGTGTCCATCGGCTGAAGGTACACAGGTACTACCGAAACTGCAGGTCACATTGGCACAGGGGTCCCGGGACCCTGTGGGTGTGCAGGTGGGGTCATGCTGATTGCCCACTGGGCCGCCCCCCCCCAACCTCCCAGACTCACTTACCACATGGCCCTTGGCGAAGTAGGCGGATGCGCCGTTGCTGGTTGCACTGTGCACGTTGTAGCTCACACTCACTGCTATAGGTGGAGCCATCTGAGCCACACACAGGAGCCACCATAGCAGGGCAGACATTCTTCTTGCACACACAGGAGGCCCGGCCTGGATCCTCAACACTAGGTTCACACACAGCACCAAAGCCACATAACATTCCCCTGCATACTGAGTTTAGACCAGAGAAAGGGTATTCAGAGGCAGGCTACCAGGAATCTGTTCCTAGGTCCACACACCTATGAGCCCTTGCATCACATTCTGTTTGTGCCCAAATTTCATGGGGAGTTCCATATCCAAGAATTCACATGACTAAGGTCCCACCCAAACACATAAGCACCTACATCCTACAACTGTCACAATGCTTATGCTCAACTCTACCCTTGGAAGTCTCTTGGGACCTTCCCCCATGGGAGAGCAGTTTCTCTCACTACATACTCTACAACTATTGAGTTCATGCCCCCACAATAGGACAAAGCATTTACTCCCTGCACACCCCATGGGCCCTAACACACAGCCGGAGAGGGCTCCAGCTATGGATGCTTTATCTCCACCCATAAGCTCATCTCTTGTGGTTGTTGGGGTTGAATGTGAGGGTAGTTGCCCTGGAAGGGCTCTGAAGGATCTGGGTATGGATACATGCTAAGATGCCTATATAATCTCAGAGAGAGACTTGCCATTGCTAGCTTGAGGAATTGAGAGATGTGGATGAAGGAAGCTGGCTATAAGAGTTTATCTATATGTTTTTACTTCACAAAACTCAGACTCATTTCATCTAAGGTTTATGTGGCTCCTTTCTGGAGGGGGGTGTACTCTTGTGTCCATCTGAATCCTGCTACCTACCATTAAGGACCACTTCCATAACCTTCAGAGGTCCAACCCCCCCCCCCCCCAACCTCTTTTACTTTCTTCCAGGCCTGATAGGAACTGTGTACTACTAGGAGTCTGGAACTTTGTTCCACATTTCCCCTTTCCTTCTCTCATTGCTGCCTTCCCCTATACCTCTCTCGTAGGTCTCTCTCATCTCCAAAAGCACACTGTCCTGCCCTGCCCCAACCTGTTCCCGGTTCCCACTATCTTTTCTCCCTCAAACTCTGTTCTCTGTCTATTCCCCTAACCTTTCAAAGCTTCTCTCACTTACAATCATATAATGCTTCCACTCAGCCTCAAGTTGGAGTGGCATAGGTTTCTCTAGGATCATACAGGTACTCCCCTTCTGTTCTTCTGGGCCCTAATCTCAGGAAATATCCTCATTCAAGTCCTCTGAGTACCCCCTCAGTGCAAGTGCCTCTATATTCAGTCTCATACACCCATTCACACAAGAGCTTTCTAACACTGTAGTCTCAGTGTTACAAACAGCAATGTCCAGAAGAAGGGCCAGGTATTGTTTACTAAGCCCACAGGTAAGGTAGACTCTGGTATATTTAAAGTTTAGATAACCAATAGGGAAGCCTTTCTAACCACACTGGAGCTGACCCCTTCCGAAAAGATGAACCACATGTTGGGTGGGCCCCTAAGGGGCTACAGGGGTTACCTAGATCTACTAAATGTTTAATTGGGTGTAATTATCATCACCTCACATCATGCCAGAAGCAGTTTCCTAGGAGGGGAGAATACACTGGGGGCTAGAGTCAGCCACTGCAATAGCAATGACCTACCCAGCCTCCCTCCCTTGTTTGTTTGTCTGGGTAGCCTTGCCTCCACCTTAGAAAGCTGAAATTTCAGAACATCTACCTGCCTTATGTATGACCTGCTTATGTTTGTGTTTACCCTCCTGAGCTCTCACACTGTGCCTTAGTGTCCTCTTTCCTTTTTATAAATGGGAACACTAAGTACCTACTCCCAGAACCCAGTTTGCCAAAATCTACAAAACTTAAGCAAAGGGGTCCTAAACAAGTACTGGGTAGAGCATATAATAATAGGATTCTTAGCACCAACAGCCTTCCCTGTCTTGGCTCAAAACAAACATATCCACCAGTGGCCTCTCTTCATGCCTGGACAACACCCAATTCCTATTTAGCATTCTCTCTCATAATCATATCATCCTCACATTTGGTCTTCTCTTACCCAAATTCCTTGAAGGTCGAAGACCAAATTTAACAAGTACTTTCTGAGGCTGAGCTGATACTTGTTGGCTGTACTCTTTGGCTATTGGCCAAGGTGTTTAAAGGTGTGGAACAACACTAGCACCTGATAATTTTCTTAATGTTAGAACAGGCACAATCTGAGACCACCTGCAGAGAGGTATGGATGAAGGAATTATATACATTACTACAGCAAGCAGAACTGTTTTTAACAGCTTTGGACTTCAGGCACCACTAAAGTATCATCATTTGCAATGTCTATGGATCAGAAATGAAAGCAGAGGCTCAGTGAGGCTTCCTGACAAAGTTTCATCCCTAATAAACACCAGAGCTTAGCTTGGTCCCTATCTGTGCTCCTGATCACTTCCCCAAACTGCTTCTCATAAATACAGGTGGCATACCTGGGCACCTATGAGTCAGCAGTCTCTAATGGGTCATGTCTGATTTCCCCAGTAAGTGTCCTTAGCCCCTGAGGAACTTCTCCCTTGCCTCCTAGCTTCTTACCCAGCCAGACATCTTTGCCTGTAATGTTGGAGGTGTCTTCTACTTTTTATAACTATCAAATATATATCCCAAGAGCCTGCTTATGTCTATTTATGTCCAATATGAGTATTTGTGTGTGTGTGCGTGCGTGCGTGTGTTATGGCCTTGGTCTGTGTCTAAAGTGTACAAAGGAAAGCTGGGTATCAATAAGGGGACTGCGTGTACAGTTGGGAATGCAGTGTGAATAGGGGAAAGAGGACATCTGGGAGTTTGGGAGATTTCAGAAGGAGAAGAAATTGCCAAGAAGAAAGATTTCCTCCTGAGCCTTCCTTGAATATAGACAGCTGTAGGCCTCTTGCCCCCAGTCTGTGAACACTTAGACCTAACCTCATGCAACACATTAAAGGACACACTCCACCTACTAACAGCCTACCTCACTGGCAGTGATTTGGTTCCTTTTTAAAAGATTTTGATAAGTAAAAGTTACTTCCTCCTGCTTCCAAGCCCAACTTGCTTACTCATCCACCAACCTAGCCAATAGTCTCTGTAGCTCTAGTAATAGTGAGGTTTCATAGAACACAGTAGTATCTTACCACTCTAATAGTAACTTCTCAGGCAGAGGCTCCTGGGAAGTAGCTTGAGAAAGGACACTGGGGTCTGAGACCAAGACTTGGGGCCATAAAGCCAGAGTTCAGGGCTATGTCAGAAGCACCTACCACTTACTTACTACCAGCCTCCATTCACACTATCCCCCAAAACTGCCCAACTAGCAGTCTAACTAGACACCAGAAGTCTACTGGCAAAGTGTCAACTAATACACTATCAGTTTGTTAATATTATAAATGCAGGGAATAAAAGGGCAGTTGCCTAGAGTTGACTCTTCCCCATTTGGCCATCAAAAGGTAGAAGAAACCCTCTGATATCCTGCATATAATCAAGTTCCTGCTTTGAGATGCTTGGGCTTGCCGGGCAGTGGTGGCACATGCCTTTAATCTCAGCACTTGGGAGACAGAGGCGGGTGATTTCTGAGTTCAAGTCCAGTCTGGTCTACAGAGTGAGTTCCAGGACAGCCAGGGCTATATAGAGAAACCCTGTCTCGAAAAAACAAAACAAACCAACCAACCAAACAAACAAACAAAAAAGAGGTGCTTGGGCTCCCCATTCCCAAGGAAACTTCCTACGCAATTTAGACTACTAAGGCCTCCAAAAGGAAACTTCCTACCCAATTTAGACTGCTAAGGCCTCCAGAGAGCTCTACCTTTGCCCTAACTTCCCAGTATAGGACAGAGGAAAGGATACTTCCTCCATTTTCAAGACCAAGGACGTGACCCAGACTATCTATGTAACCCAGGGCTGCTTCCTAGAAAGAGAACAGAGTCTGCTCTCAGAGTGACACCCACAACCTCAATCTTAGGATTCCTAGATATTCCCATAACCCATATCCTGCACAAAACAGGAACCATGGATGGGCATGGTAGTATGCACCATTACCCCAGCACTTGAGAGGCACAGGCAGAAAGACCTCTCTGAGTTTGAGGCCAGCCTGGTCTACACAGTGATTTCTAGGATAGACAAGGCTATATAGAGACTTGGTTTCAACCCCCTACCCCAAACCCAAAATCCCAGAAAGCTTGGCTTTGCCTCACATGAAATAACTTTAGACATATGTCTTCTATAAAACTAGTCAGTTGTAGGGCTAGAGAGATGGCTCAGTGGTTAAGAGCTCTGACTGCTATTCCAGAGGTCCTGAGTTCAATTCCCAGCAACCACATGGTGGCTCACAACCATCTGTAATGGGGTCTGATGCCCTGTTCTGGCGTGTCTGAGGACATTGACAGTGACAGCGTACTCACATTAAATAAATAAATCTTTTTTTTAAAAAAAAAATAAACTAGTCAGTTGCCCAGGCTGCAGAGTTGATAAGATAGTAAGTACAAAGGATAGAGCTGTGCCCCACTTGCTGTGAGAAACCAGGCTGGGCTAGCAGAGATACAGCTTATCCCCAGTCTGCTTTTTCTGTAACACTGTCAGTTCCTCTTCTTTTTCTCATTAGCTTAGTTACAGAAGTCTACACACTAGTAAAACCCCTGGGAATGCTAGCCCCAGCCCATAATACCATGAAAAAGGTTAGCCTACCCTTTCCATCATTTGCTTCCTCCCCCAACCTAGGGACAGACCTGGGTCCTCCAGCCCTCAGACAGCTGTCATTGGCTTTACTGGGCCCTCCCCCACTACCCAGCCCACTTTCCCTTCTGTGCTTCTGTCTGTTTCCAGCCCCACCCTTTCCTGAATAGGGAAAAAGACAAAGAAAAGGAATCCCTCCACAAACTGACTTCAGTGCTCCATCTAAACCTCACACAAATCCTCTGACAGTTCTAAAACGAATCCTGCTTAGGAGTATTGGCCAGCACTTAAAGACCCCTGTGGACTCCCTGGAAGGGATCCAGACTCCCTTGTACAGCCTCCTACTCAAAATATACCTGGTGTACACACTACAAAACTGCCCCAATCCTGGTAACCCTGACCATTTTCACCCACATCATTAGTGTGCCAACCACGTGTCCCAACCACTGGCCCCAACCACTGCACTCACCATCAGGAGGCATAGAAGGTGCTGCTGTGAAGTGGATTCCAGGTTTGTCTGTGGGGGGTAAAAGTTAGGTTCCTTTAAGCAGGTACTTTGCCCACTCATACCCATTCCTCAAGATTCCAGTTAAAATCAGTAAGGCTGGAAAGTCACTGACCAAGGCAGGATAGATTCTGCCCTGCCAACTGCACAGCCACCTTCTTTCTCTGGGTAAGTCAAGATCTTGTCCCCTGCTCCTAATCCCAGTACTGATGGATCCTTGCCAAGTCTCACAGTTTCCTGCATCTCAGGATGAAGATCTATACCATCAGGAACCTAAGAATAGTTTTTTTATAGGCCAGGAATCTAGTGTGACCTATTCAGTACCCAGAAGGAAAAGGTGCCCCATCCACAGCAAACCCTGGATTTGATTTGACCCTGCCTTCCCTGAAACCCTTGGTAATTGAGATGAGGGGCTCAGTGAGCAGAAGAGGAACACCCAGCAGCCACGTACAGTTGCTGAGGAAAAGCAGCACCGCAAAGCCCAACGTAGAAGTAGCCAACAGGATCAAGCAGATGTTGCAGGGGATCATGAAGTACCGAACCAGCATGGAGGCACCAGGCTGCTGCCTGGGTCTGTGTTCCAGTGGCAGAGGAGGCATGATACAGCTCTGGCCCAATTCCTGGGTGTGTGGGAGTGTTCTTATGGAGTGCCCTTAGGCCTCTTCGGAGCTACTCCCCCCATGCTGGGTGCTCTGGAGCAGCAGATGGCAGCTGTGATCTTAAAGTTTAGCCAGTTATGGCTAGGGGAGCACCAGGCCCTCTCCCCAGCCCTCCAGACTCATGGTAGGAGATAAGCAGAATTCTTTCCAAGTAGAAATCCCAAATGTGAGCTCAGAAGCAGGCAAAGGATGATGGAGAGCCAAAGCAACCCCTGTTGGTTACAATTCTTCTGCCCACTAGCCAGTGCAGTCCTCTGTAGCCCCTGTAGTCTGCACGGCAGGGAAGGCCCCAAAGACCAGGGGCGCCGGTGCAGGGCCTGTCTGCTCCTGCCTGGCAGAGGCGGGGGAGCACGATGGCAGCGGCGGGAGGAGCAACGGCTTTGGAGAGAGAATAAAGAACCGCGGAGGCGCCTGCCCACCTCCAGTAGCAGTGGTAGCAGCAGCGGTGGCGGCGGCAGCAGCAGCGGCGGCGGCAGGCAGTGAAGCTCTTCTTGTCTTCACTGGGCTGGGGCAGTGAGTGAGGGGTGAGGGAAGCCGAGGGGGCGGGGGCGGTGAGCAGAGACAAAGGAGGATGTCTCTGGGGACTCTAGCGTCCACAGGGAGTCGCAGTTAGTAGCAAAGAGGCTGGGGTGGATTAAGACCAGGATGCAAAGTGTACAAAAGGGACAGAGCAGCTTTGGGTAGAGGTAGAAGCTTGGGGAGGGTTGGTGGTGGTGCTGGTAAGAGGGCAGGAATCAAGAGAGGGACAAGCGATGGGAAGGCAATGGAGCTAGAAACTGGAGGACAAGGGAGAAGTAGGAGTGGGCTAAGTGTTGTCACAGGGGAGCAGAGGTTGAGCCTTGAGAGAAGGTGGTTGCTTGGCATATGGAGCTGTTGAGGAAGGTGGGGCAGGAAGCAGCCAAGTGGGAGGGTCAGCAGAGGCTGCTGTGTGAGCAGAGGCAGTCCTCCTTGATCACTCACTCCTAATGCCTGGCTGGGCTGAGAGGTTCCTGAATCACCTGCACAGGGGACCTGGGCCTGCAGGAAGCATTAAATTCTGGGATTTGGTCTGCTTGTGCTTATGCATGCCATTGTGCCAGTGCTCCTGTTGTTTCTGCTCCTGCAGGCTCTGCCCTGGTGTGGAGTGGGGTCTCCAAGTGGTATGTAAGATATTCAAGTGGGTACAAGCTGGCGAGTGAGGTGATGGGTTCATAAATCACCCACCTACCTTTCCTCTTGTAATTGAAAACACCTTAAACCACCCATTCACTCGACTCCCCAACAATGAAAAAACATGCAAATAGCTGTGAAACTCTTGCCACCCCTTGACACTAAGCCTGGAGCACACCACAGCCCTCAAGCTACTTTGCAAACTCCAGCAGGGCCATGAGTCAAAGTGTTTGGGATGGAGGCACAATTCACCTAGGCCCAGTGAGGGGGCTTCTTTCCTGGCCTCTCCTGGGAAAGATCCCCAGCCCAGGTATCCACAATCTTGGGGAGTATGCACATTCTACACTTGATGTAGCCACCCTCCTGTTAAGTCTTCATCTCGCAGAAATCACCCAAATAGCCCCCACACCACACACTTGGGTTATACCAACAGGTACACAGTGCCTACAACTCAAGACTCAAATCAGGTTTCTGTACCAGTAAGTCCAAATTTTCGGCCACTTGTAGTTACTCTCAAACCTCATCTCAGTACATCTTAAGAAAGCCACATCTTTCTCTGCCAGGAGCTGTTGGCCAATCTGTGGGGTTCTTCTATTCCATCCTTCATCCAGCCCTTCCCAGGGCCCTAAGACCCTACACTCACTGCATAGGAAACAGCCCCACTTCCATATTACCTGCAGGTGAAACCTCTCTGAGGCCTCTCTGGCCAGGCACTTGGTACCCTCACTGTGCCCTTTTGATCTGTCAGACAGGTTTCTCAACCCTAGTTGGTAACATTCTACCTTCTAATCCCTTTTTATCCCCTGGCCAGGCATAAAGTGCCATCCTCCACTGGGTCATTCATTTACCACCTATGATAAGAGGTTTTCCATCATTTGTGGCCCCAAATTTACTCTTCTAATGAAACCTTACAGGAAACTCCAAAATAAAGCAAGGGTTTTTTTTTTTTTTTTTTTTTGGTTTTTTTTGGTTTTTCGAGACAGAGTTTCTCTGTATAGCCCGGGCTGTCCTGGAACTCACTTTGTAGACCAGGGTGGCCTCAAACTCAGAAATCCGCCTGCCTCTGCCTCCCAAGTGCTGGGATTAAAGGCACGCGCCACCACTGCCCGGCTCTAAAGCAGGGTTTCTGAGCCCTATACCTGTAGTCTAGGACAGCATCAGATCTAACTACTGGAAAACTCTCAGATTGCCTCACTCCCTCCTCAGGAGAGATCTGGTCCTAAAAACTTTCTACTCGACCTTGGCACTGTCTGTGGCACAAAAGTAGTCCCTGTGATGCTAGCTCCCCTAGTACCAGGACTAGGGTCTGAGTTCTAAGTTCCAAGGGCAGGGTTTGGCATAGAAAGGCAAGAGAACTTAGAATTGGGGAGCCCAGCACAGGCCATATATGATAAATTATTTCTCTGCCGCCAGTGAAATGAGCCAATTCAAGCCAGATTAGATTATATTAAATGCAGGTTTATTGAGAAGCTGCTCTTGGGCAAGTTCACTGGCCCCAAGGACCAAGACCAGGGAAGTCACCATGGGGAGAGATGGAAGAGGGGAAAGAGAAATAGAGAAGGGGGTGCACACGTGTGCCCAAAGAGAAGAGACCAAACTGTCTGGATTATTTAGGGAGGAGCCTCTGGGAGAAGGGCAGCCCAGGCCCTGAGCTGGAAAATTCAGGGTTTCGGGTAGGGTTGGGGGTAGGGTAGCCCAGGTAGAGACTGAGGGGTGCTGGGAAAACCTGGAGGGCAGGTCTGCTTTGATATGTAGAATATGCACCTCAGTCCCTTGTCCCAGGGTCCTAAACATCTTCTGTTTGCCTCACTGTCCCACAGAAGGTGCCAGAAAACAAGAGCCCCAGGTAATACTCAGCATGATACTATTGGATTCCAGGGCTGTTTCAGCCCTGGAATGTCCCAGTGTGTTGTACAGGATGCACAGGAATCAGGGTCTTGAAGAACTTGGCCCCACTGGGAACAGGAACCCTGGACAAGAGCAGGCAGAAGCTTCCAGTGATCTTGGGAAATTTGCTGTATGTATCCTTTGCCTATTCCCTTTCACCAAGCAGAAACCCTGAGATCTGCCACTGTAGAGGTCTCAATAGGCAATTTTTTTCAGGGCATATAGGGCTCTAGTCAGCTCTGGGCAACACTGGAATGGGGCTTGAGGTCTGTTGGGCCCAGCCATGGGAAAGGGAACTAAGGCAGCCTGGCCCCACCAAACCCCAGTCAGTGTCTGAGCCCCCTGCAGGGGCAGGATGCCTTCAAAAAACAAAGAGCCTTTGAGGCTCCAGGCCAGTGGGGGGAGGGGAACACAGGCTACTGGAGTTATTTTGGGATCTTTAGACAAAATTATTCAGCCTAGACTGCCCCAGCAGGCTCATGCCCAGTATTGAACAGGATGCTGGTCCAGGCTTACCGCTTTGGGCTCACACCCTACCAACATACAACCACATATATGAGCCAAGGCATTAAGTTCTCCTGCTTTCCAGCAGTCACTCAAGCTTGAAGGCACTACATCTCCCACCTGACACACTAGACATTCTTTGTGTGGTACAAAGCTTGTCCCTTACTCCCAAGCATAATGGGTGTGGCCCTATGCGGCTGTTGGGGGATGGGGCCTAGAGAAGGCTCAGAGTCCAGCTACAGTTAGCTCACTGGTTCCATTCTCATGCAGACTACCCTTCTCCATTTCTAGATAGCCTTCACTCCCTTAGAAAAGAAGGTAAAGAGTTAGGGATCACAGGGGAGCCCAAGGAAAAAGCTGCCTTTCCAGCTATTTAGCACACATTCAATTCCCCAATGCACATGCCTCACCCTCTGACCTCTAGTCAGGCTTAGGTGAAACCCACCTGTTCTCTTTGGTTGTGGGGATTTCGAGGCTCTGGTTAATAGAGGTACCTGATGGACTTAGTTCTGGCTGCTCTGGTTGGGGCAGGGCAGTATTATCCAGGACCTCAAGTGCCTGGCCTCAAACTGCACCTTGACTTTTCTCTCTCCCCACCTTCCCTCAGTCTTAGACAATAAGCACTTCACAGCAGGACAGAGGTACTCAGCCTGGTCAACTGCCAGCATGAAGGGGCCTCCAGAGTTCCTCTTGCTAGCTTCAGGCTAAGATCAGATATATGCCCACCCAACACACCTAGACAGTTATCCTGTTCGGCAGGGCGGCTGGATTAAATTAAAATTTGAGACACAATAGGGCTTTTAGGCAGCCAATATGCTACCGGATTGCCTTTCCTCTTTCCTTGGCTGGCTAGGCTCCTCAACCTAGACTGTTCGCAAAAAATAAGTATGTCTGTCTGACTTTCAAACGAAATTATGGTGGTTTCAAATGAAGGTCAGATGGGTAGAGTGAAATTTGTACATCGACCAAGTGATGAGTGAGGCCAGAGCAGTCACAGTGTCAGAAACTTTAATGGAGATTCTCAACCTTTTGAATTTGGGGAATTCCACCATGAACCAGAATTTCCAAAATGACCAAGAGTTGCCAGCTGAGCAGGTACGGATGAAAAGGCAGTGAAGGCAGGGATATTCGTGCAGTCTCTTCTGCCCCTTAGGTATACTCAAACCTTGCTTTGCCAGGCCCCGCCTATCTCCAGAAGGAAATGGAAAGAGAACATGTGATCAGAGAACTTGGTAAGTCAGGAGACCTAGGCATCCCTGCTTAATACTCCCTGAGTAGGTGAGAGACATCAGATACAGAGGAGGGGTAAACACAGCAGGGGTTCTATGGCCCAGAACCACAGGCTTAGTTCCAGAGGGCATCATGAGGGTAGTGGGCAGCCAGGTATTATGAGAAGGTAAGGCAGGAAAGGGACAGAGGACCAGAGGTGCAGGAAGGAGGGAGCAGAGACAGACCCAGAAAGGAATGAGGCTGGGACAAGCAAGGAGGAGTGCTTGGGATCAGCAGATAGGTAAGAAGGGCAGCCCAGAAAGGAATCAGTCAAGAGGACAGGCTGCTGGAGAATGGTTTTTAGTACTTTACTAACCCTCACACACACAGCATCTTATCTACCAACAACTATCTACTGTTCCTTCATTCACCTTTCTCTCAACTCACTGCTTCTTGAGAAGTCAGCAAAACACCAGCAAGACTTGGTTGAGTTGGGCTGGAGAGATGGCTCAGCAGTTAAGAACACTGCTCTTCCAGAGGTCCTGAATTCAATTCCCAGCAACCACATGGTGGCTCACAACCATCTGTAATGGGATCTGATGCTCTCTTCTGCTTCTGCAGGCACCAGGCATGCATGAGGTGCATAGACATAAATGCTGGCAAATGTCGGGCGGTGGTGGCGCACGCCTTTAATCCCAGCACTTGGGAGGCAGAGGGAGATGGATTTCTGAGTTCGAGGCCAGCCTGGTCTACAGAGTGAGTTCCAGGACAGCCCGGGCTATACAGAGAAACCCTGTCTCAAAAGAAAAGAAAAAAAAAAAAAAGCTGGCAAAATGCTTGTACATACACACAAAAAGATTCTGTTGAGTTGGCAGCTACAGCAGATGTCCCATGAACCCTATAGGGAACAGCTGTAGAGTGGTGGTGATTTGACACTCGTGAGAAGGAACTGACAATGATGGATGACACCACAGGCCACTCCTCATAACTGAATAAGGGACAAACACCTCAATCCTTCTACCAATATGGTGTTTGTGCTGTTCTTCCATATGTGCTAGAACCTCACTTGTGGATATAGGGGCCTGCACAGGCATAATGCTAACCTAGTATCTTCTGGGACCTAGAAGTGATGGTCAAGGGAACTCTCAAACTCACCTCAGGCTAGCAGCAGATAGGGGGGCAGAGGGGAGGAAGGGTTGTGTCAGCTTCAGGGTCTTGCAGGTTGTAAAGGTCAGTGACCAAGTTCCCTGGTCACCTGTCTTCACAGCAGCTTACCAGACACGTCCCTCATTTTAAATGTTTGCAATCTACCTCAGTCATTCCTACAGGCAGAGCTCAAAAATGGTGTCCCTGCCTCTCCAGCAGGGGCCCAAACAGAACTAACAAGTAGATGCTGAGTCTCACATGCACACGAGGACAGCATCTAGGACCCGTGTACTTAAATACAAACCCAGAAAAATCAAGACAGTGAGAACTACCCCACCCCCAACTGCAGGCCTAGGAATACATGAGAGGCCATCTCTATTCCCTAGTAAATTGCCCCTGCAGGGGGCGTTTCTCAGAGGAAATTCTCAGGATTGGTGCTGAGGAAGGGAGGCGATGAGATCCCTTCATCCCAGGATCCTCCACCACAGATCTTATCAAATCTCCCATCTTCCAACATGGGTCACACACAGGCCTACTCCTGAGCCCCAGAAGGAGGTACAGAGGTCATAGAGCCCTCTTCTTGTTGATAACTGCCACAGATGAGTAGAATTACAATGACGACTGTTGTGGTAGCCCTCTGTCCAGCCCACCAGGGCTTCAATGGGTCTCTATCTTGACCCTAAGGTAAACAGCTGATCTGAGTCTCACAGGAGGAGGAAAAGACAGCTGTTTGCCACCTTCTTGTGACTTCTGTCTCATAGCAGCCAGACATAGGAAGCAATAGAGGGTCCTTACCAGTCAGGAATACAGGACCTTTGTGTCCTCCATCTCCTCTCTATTTTCATTCTATTCTCTCCTTCTTTAGCTTGTAGGAACTGCTGAGTAGCTGGACTAGGTTGGGGTAGCCAGAGACCTGGGTCAACATTCCAATCTCCCAGTTCCTCAGGTCTGCAATACAGGTCCCATACACACAGGATTGCTGTGAGGCCTCAAGCATGTTGGAACAAAATTTGCTTTGTCCAGAAAAGTCCATGCAGAGAGAAGTGGGTTCAAAACACCCCTCCCCATTTCTCATTCACAGAAGCTCCTCACAGATCCCTTCATCCCTGGATCTTCCACCAAAAATCTTATCAACTCTCCCAGCTGCTCTGGGTAGGGATGGAAGAGTAGGATGGGTATAGAAAAAGCAAAAAGTAACTTCCACCAGCTCAGTCTTTCTTACGGCCTACCTAAAGGGAAGTCATTTCCACTGAACCAATCGTATCCTGCCTGTCACTCACCTATAAGCAAGCACTCTTCTTCAATTCCAGCAAGGAAAGCCCACTCAAGGCTGCCTTGAGCCCAGAGACGAGACAAGTCCATTCCTGCAGCCAACTTCCTACCAGAACTCCCTGGCATGGAAGAGAGGCCTTTCCCTACCTGGGAAGGCCCTTCTCTGGGCAAGAAGCAGTAGGGATAGCAAGCAGCAGTAGGGATAGCAAGCAGCCTCCAGCTCTAGCAGCCTCCAGCCCAGACCTGCCTTGGGGCGGAGCCCTCAAAGGACTCTGGGTGGGGTTGTAGAGTAGTAGAGAACCTGGAGTCCAAAGGGAGAGCCACCTCCCCCTTCAGCAGAAGGAATGTGGGGGAGGTGAGGGGAAAGAACATGGCAATGGGAGTCTAAGTGTAGCCTGGAGGGCAGTTCTTCCAACACTCTAGCGACGGTCACAATATCCTAGGCAACTCCAGTGCCAGAAGCCACCCTTAGGTACTCAGGCTGCTCTTATCCATGGAATTCTTCTACTCTATCCTTCTAAAAGCCCTGGATAGTTGATCTAGCAGAGAGTAAGGGCAGAATGTATCTGGCTAGCTTAGGCCTGAGAGTATTGTCACCAAGACCCCAGCTTCAGAGTTGGGAAGGGCCAGGCTGGTCAGGTGCCAGGCTCACTCAACCCTGGCCCCCTGCCCTGTCCTTGTGCCAGGTGGTGGCTGGAACAGACAACACTTCCTTTCTCTGCTCCTGGCTCTTAGTGGGGAAGTGCAGGTCCCAAGCCAAGCTTGTGTCTCTCCTGGGGGCTTCAGAGGGGCCAATCCAACTTTCTCTAGAGATGGGGTGAGGATAACAATGGGCCTATGCTCAGTAAAAGGATTCTCCACTTCCCTGACTAAACCTTGTCAGACTGAGCAGTCCCTTTCCAGAAGGAGCAGCAGCAACTCCTGCCCAAAGGTGATGCAAAGGGAAGGGCACATACCTGCCCCAGTTATGCCAGGAATGTGGCTCCCCAGGCAGAGGACCAGAGGAGCCTTTCTGGTGTGGGGGAGGGGTTGGCTGGCTGGGGGTGTTCCTGGAGTGAACAAGAGGTCAGGAGTGGCCCAGATTTCACCCAGTTCCCAGTGTGGGTGGGGCAGAGTAGGAAGACCTGGAGGAAGAACTGGAAGTCGGATTGGAGGGTTGAGCTTGCTGAGGATCTAGTATGAGGTTCAAAAGCCTCAGATCACCTACAGATCAGGAAATGGACACAGCTTCAGAGGAGTGGGCAAGAGATGTGTCATTTCCATCCTGATCCTAAGCTCTGACGGTTTCTTGGGTGTTTTGATGTTACCTTAGCACCCAACTCACCCTGTGGCACTCTGGTCTGCTTTCAAAACAGATTCAACATACCATTTCAAGCTTCTTACAGTGATCCCCAGGCTCCCTATCCTACCTCACTGTATCTTTCACACACCTTAAGGCATCTCTTCAGCCTCCCTGGCTCTATTAGGAGTCCCCAGTTCCATATCTGTCATCCTGAGTCTTCCCACCCACCCTGGCAGCTAATCCTGGGCTCTCCACTGGTAAAATGCTGGTCTGTGGGCTGGAGAGATGGCTCAGTGGTTAAGAGCACTGACTGCACTTCCAGAGGTCCTGAGTTCAAATCCCAGCAACCACATGGTGGCTCACAACCATCTGTAATGAGATCTGATGCCCTCTTCTGGTGTGTTTGAAGACAGCTACAGTGTATTCATATATAAATAAATAAATCTAAAAAAAAAAAAAAATGCTGGTCTGTGAGTCTTAGGAGCTAAGTATCAGACATACACAAGTGCACAGGAGGGGGGAGGGGGCATCTTTCCATGATTCTTCTTCCTAGCAGTCTGGCTCCAAATTGGGCTCTGCCATCACCAAAGCCAGAGGATAATAATAACTGGCTTTGGTGAGATGCTAAACCTTGTTCTGTCCAGAGTGAACACCCTACCATGACCTCTGATCTCAGGGGAAGTTCTAAGGTACTGAGTCACAGACCCTCAAGCTACTAGATACACCCGGCTATTAATGATTCACCCTCTTGATCTTGTAGGGACAAAGGACTATGGTTCCTCCTCAGCCCCCTAAAAACCCCAAGTTGACATATCTACCTTTGGCCTCACATACACATCTTCCCCCACTTCTCCTGCACCCAATTTCCCAAAGTACAAGCTTCCATAATAGTATTAGAGTCTCTGGATCTTCTCTAGATAGGGTCTCAGAGCTGGCTGAGAGGCCACAGGGCTTTCTATTCTGGCCCTGTCCCTCCAATACTGATTCCCCTAAGGCCAGCATAGGGACAGGGTTCTTTCTAGAGATACCACTTGAGTCAAGCCAGCATCAAAGCAGAAAGAAACAGGCGATTTAAGTTTTCTGGGTTGGCAAACATATCACATCAGAGAACCAGAAGTCACAACCCTTGCCATTGCCCTGAAAAGGAAGTTTCTGTCCCCAGCCCTACAAATCTTCCAGCAAGCCATGAGAGAACAGACAGAGTGTAGTAGCAGACGGAGAAAAGCATTCTTTACCACATTTACCCCAAAGGTATCAGTCACCAACTGGAGATGTCCTAAAGAAAAGAGAGGGAAGACCTGGATGGCTAGGTAATTCTGTTCACCTTTTAGAGGATGGCAGCATAATCCCACAAAGCTGCTCCACAAACTATGTGCCTCTGGAACACACAGAAGAGTTCCCCACCTTCCAATCCCCTGTGCCTAGCCAATCCAACCAGAAGTGGTGTGTATTTATTTACCTGGTCCCAGCTTCCATAAAAAAGGATCTTTCAAGGGGGAATGTAGAGTGCTGGGGAAAAAGAAAGACAAAGCAGAGACACCTGTCTCTTTTCAGGACAGCAGCCTGTTTGTTTATGGCTCCAAGACCAAACAAAGACAGCTAACATCAGAGTCTGGGGTTTTTTAATCTGTGTGGCTAGAGATGGAGCTAGGAACAATAATGCTGCATCACAAGTAGGCAGCAAGATGGCTGACTCTCCTCCCCATGGCAAGCTCTCCTCAGCACCCCACCCTCAGATCCCATACATTTTCTGTCACTATCAGCAAGCCACTGGCCCTTAAAGGAACACCCTCACAACGCACCTTCCACACAGAACTCCACCTCCTCCAGGTTCCGCAAAGTGATCCGCATAAGGCTGGAGTTGAGCATCAACTCGTTCTTGTGGGCTGGCCACAGGTAGGGTGGTGCTGGGTTCACAAAAAAGATTCTAGTGTCCCCAGTGGACACCTGGTTGTCACAGATGAGGGGGTCTCCAAAGCCACCAATTACCACCTTGTTGCCACCGTCCAGCAGACTCTCCTGGGCCACCACATCTTTGCCTTTCAAGTACCGCCATACTCGAACCTGAGAGGATACAGAAGTAAAAGTGTATTGGTCTTAAGGGGATAGGGTTACAGACTGGACACCTGGACCCTTTCCCCTCTCTGATCTCACTAGCTCAAGCCAATGTCCACTGTGGACTCCAGCCTTGGGCAGAGATGTTTAAAGACTGTGGTGCAGTAGACATCTACTAGATTCAGGATGACACAAGGCATACTACCTAACAATATTCCCACCCCAGGTCTAACTAGCCAAGTCCAACTACAAGGGTCCATTCAGGACTTACCACTCAGGACCAGACACTTTAGGTGAAAGGACTTAAGAGCAAGATCCCAGATGGGCTCTTCACAACCTTGTGTGTGGGCTGACACCTCTCCCAGGAAGTAAAGACCCACTTCTTTGCTCCATAGTCTGCCTGAATCTGTGCAGCCAAGGCAGCTCTGAACCACAAAGTCAAGTTTGGGCAATGCAAGTCGGCCCCACCCTCCACCTTCTTATTTGGGGCCCCGAAGGCATCCTTTCTGACAGACATGGCTGGAGGAAGTAGCCTGCAGTGCCCACAGGACAAGTCCAGGAGCCCAGACACTTTTTGAAAAGGAAAGAGCCTCTTATTCAGATGCTCTGGGGATTTGGGATTCTGGAATGGAGGGAGCAAAAAAGACAATGGGCATATTTTCCACCTGCCTAGCTCCTGAGGGACCTAAGAACTGCACCACCTAAATAACTTCATTTACCTGTGCCCCCCCCCCCAACTATTGTGGGAGATAACCCAAACGGGGGAAGCTCACAGTTGTTCTCACACCTCCCCCATCACAGCCACACCCAGGAGCAGCGGGGAGGAAGTCGGGAAAATCCTGCAGGGACTTGGCAAAGTGCCTTGGCAGGGAGAGGAGGGGGCCCAGCCGGGGGATCCCATGAACACACGGTACTCTGAAAGAAGTCACCATCCTTCTCATTCCCAAAGAGTAAGAACACTCCTATTTCCAGTGAAGTGATTTGAGGGGTATCGATCCCATACCTATTCCAAGGTGCTCTCAAATTCAGCTTTAGTTGAAACAGAGCTGATTCTTCTACTATATGGTAGGGGAAACCCAGTTCTTCGAGCAGTGGTACTGAGCACCTGCTCATGTTCGAAAGACTTAGCCACAGCCCTCTACCCATGCCCGTCTCTCTGCTCCCGATCCCCCGACACGCATTCACTGCAGCACCTTACGCAGGCTCCTCGGACTTGCGGATTAGACTACGCACCCCTTACTCTCTACAGACCACTCCTCGCCCTGGTAGAGAGGCCTCACCACAGTTCGAGTTCGTTCCCACCTCATGCCTCCCCAAACCCTATTCCTTTCTTTTGGCGAGGTTGTACACTTGTTTCCAACAAGAAAGAGGGGCTTTGGACAAGGGTGGGGGTAGGCACTACAGCAACTGGGGCCTGAACACCGTGAAAGGAACCACAGCGGCCCCGCAGTAACTTTCGCCCTGAGCTGCAGAGTTTTCCGGGACCTGATGCCCCACCCGGAGGCTTGGCGGTCGCCTAGGGAGCTCCAGCTGGGGCTGCAGAAACGTTTCGGACTCGTTCCCACGGCTTAGGGCCGGGGTCCCAGCGGGGCGGCCGGCACGCGAAGGGCGGGCTTCAGGGACGGGAACCACGGGGAAAAGAGCCCCTGGCTGGGATTCCAGAGGGCTAGGTCTCGTGGGGTCCTGTCGGGGCCCACCTTGCATGAGTACGTGTGCTGCACCGGGTCCACGTTGAGGATCTCCTCCACTGTGCCGGTGAGCACCACATTCGCCTCCTCCTCGCGCCGCTCCAGGGCGCGCTCCGGGCACGTCCCGCTGGCGCCCGGCAGCGTTCGCGCGGCCACTACCAAGAGCAGCAGCAGTGGCAGCAGCGGGGCCGGGAAACACAGCCGCAGGCTGACCATGGCGCAGCCCAGAACGGCGGAAGGGAGCCTGGAGAGCGCGCGGGCCGGACCGTTCAGGGGGCAGGACAGAACTGGACCGCAGCAAGGCGGAGGAGGTGGGAGGGCGGACGGCATGGGGGCGGGCCAGGGGCGGGACTGGGCAGCACCGCCCCTCCTTCTGGGAGCTCAGCCCGCCCCCGCTCCCTACGACCCGCGCGGGCAGCGAACAAAGCCCGGAGACTGCGGCGCCGAGCTGGGGCGGGGGCCTCGCCGGGTGGGTGGCGGGCCGCCTTGGGGGAGGGGAAGGCGTGCCGCCGGGGCGCCTCCCCCGTCCGCCTAAACTGTCCTCCCACCAGGAAATGCAGCTGAAATCAGGTTAATGTATAATCGAGGGGCGACGTGCTGGGAATTCCAAGGGGCTCGTCCGTGCGCCAAGAGCCGCAGGGCTCCCTGGACAGGCGAGACTGTCGAAGCTGGACCTTCCGTTCCCGAGCCCCTTGGGTCCGCCTCACGCTAGGACTGCTCACAGGGCTCCCCGAGGCTGTACCGATACCACTACAGGCTCTACGGCGGTCCAGCAGGACTACGCCCCCTGCCGATAGCCGGTCAGCGGTGACTGTTATGAATTGCGCTCAGACCCGCCCACCAGGCCCCTGGCTGGGTAGGGCAGTGGGGTGCTCTTTATCGACCGGCTGTCTTCTCTAGCTACAGAACCTACCACGTCCCCACCCCCTCCATTTCTCCCTCTGTGGACCAGAGCTTCTCCAACTTGGCCTGGTTAGGTACAGGGTATAAACTGAGGCCCAAGGGAGCCAAGCTAGCACTAGACCTACAGAAGATTGAAGGAAAGAGAGAAGATGCTGTACTATCTTCCTAAGACTGTGTATGGACCATAGGCCGTTGAACTAGAAGCCAGAGTGAAGTATGTGAGTGGCAGAAGCTCTTCCTCCTGAGAAAGACACCACCATCAGGACCCTGGCTGAATTCAAGGAAGGAAGTGGTCAATAAAGATTTGAGGTCACATCTACACAGTGGGCTTTACTAGATCTTGGGTCACCTAATCTGGATGATCACAAACACACCAACCAGAAGGGGGTCTTTTGAGAGTCTCCATTCAAATTCTCTTAAAGGTCTGAAGGGTCATAGAAGTACTTGTCCTGACTTGCTTGTGCCTTAAGCCAACTCAAAGGCTTGAGTAAGTTGATAGAGGAAAAGACAAGATAAAAAAAACATCAGGCAGGAAGAGGGTGAAGCTTTTTCAAATTGGGTGCCTCCTATCTGAGATTCGATTTCCTTTTGTGGACAAATGAGCCCCCAATTCCAGGTGCCCATCTAACCTGCCTATAGTGGCCTCTTTATAGCCTGATGAGGTATACTTGCTAACCACCATGTCCTAAACACCAAGTGACTGATTTGAGTGGTAAGACTCTGTCCTTCCCTCTGTGGACTAGTGCAGGTGGGACTAGGAACACCCACAAAAAAATACATCACCTTCCTTCACAGCTTACCCAGATAGGTCCAAGAACATTCCTTCACTGTTTCTAAAGGATCTGAGAAATTAACTGGTCCCATTAGGAGTCTCATCCTGTTACTGGTAGGAACTGGCCTGACCTGTCCCTGAGCCACATGGAGACAGGGGGGAGTTCTTAGGGGCTGGCTGAGGCTCAGAACTGGGTCCCAGCAAAAGTGTCTTTCTCCAGAAGTGAATTAATTACCCAAAGGGTTTAGAGGGAATTTCCAAACTATGGTCTAACTGTAAAATTCTTGTCTCTTAACTTGGCAACCCAGAGCCTAGTCACCATGGATAGAAGAGCATTTCTGAAGAGAGACAAGCAAACAGGAGGCAGAACTTTTTATTGCATCATCTTTTATAATCAACACTGGCTGTGGATAGGGGCCTTAGGCATAGTAGTCCCCTCCCCCTCTCAGGCGCAAATTCATGATGACTGTGCACTGGGGCTTTAGGCCATACTCCCCCAGTGGCTCTTTGTCCTCCATGGGCCTTCCCTCGAAGCTCAGCCAGAACTGGTCTTCATGGACTTGCTCCTGCTGGGACACCTGCCTCTTAAGCACTTCTACAGTCTGTGTCAGCCGGACCTCATAGATATTGCTATGGCCCCTTGCATTCCTCACCAGGATGTTCAGAGGATCGATGCAGTTCTGTACCATTAGCATGACTGTGCTGTCAGGACCCAGACCCAGCCTGGAAAGGGTAACACCGTCCTGTAGCACTTCACCACCTAGGTGGGCCAGGCGCTGCTGGAAAGCTGGCACATCAGTCTTCTGGGCAATCTGCTTCTTCAGTTCTGACAGCATCATGGAGTTAGTCAGAGACACCAGGAACTCATCACCCCCCAGCATCTTCACCTTTAGGTTCCAGGCCTGTAAGCATCACATGGATTTAATAGTGGTTCTCAACCTTCCTAATGCTACAACTCTAATATAATGCTTCGATTCTTTAGTACACTTCCTTGAGTTGTAGTGACCCCCATTTTCATTGCTACTTCATAACTGTGATTTTGCTATATGCAGGATATATGCAACTCCTTCGAGAAGGTTGTTCAGGCTCCCAAAGGGTTCATGAACCATGGTTGAGAACCACTGGTTTAGCAACTTTGGCTGAGAGTTACTACATGCAAAGCACTGGTCACAGGGCCAGCCCCCATGTCCCACCCTCACCCATCCTCTCCTCTACCAAGGGGACCATCCAGGTGTTGTATGATACAGAGGCCTCAGTTCTAAAGGGTCAGCCTCCCACAACTATCACATTGTTTCAGTTCACCCACAAAGATATCCTTCTGGGTCCAGCCCTAAGGGATCTAGAGCTGGTAGCTGAGCAGACAAAGAACCTAGGCCCCCCGCCCCCCAAGTGAGCTTTGGGCAATTCTGTTCCCACACTGTGACTATTCTGCCTCCTGAAGACCCTATCATAGAATAGAGGAAAGTCAACTAGAATGAAACCCACCTGCCTCTACCCCAAATTGGACTCACCATGGCTGTAGGCTTTAGTTAGCACTAGGTCCCCTGGAACTAAGAAGTCTGCTTCTCTCAGCTGCTAGATGCTTGCTCTCACAGTCATAGACTGGGTCAACTCTTTTAAGTAGGAGCTGTGGCTGTGAAGAGGCGGAGTCTCCAGAAACCAGAACTATTTTCTGTTTCGGTTTCCTTTTCCTAAGTCATACCTTAAATGAGCAAGGGTGGGGGGGACAAAACTGAATGAAAAGAAACTGTAGTTGGGAAGGAAAGGGATTGGCTCTCAAAGGTCAAGGCCATAACTAGGCCTGTATGCTCTAAAACTCCCTAAACACCCAGCACTTTAGGTCCTTCACAAGACATGTAAAAGTCAGAACAGGAACTAATGATAGAAAACTTGTTTGTACCCTGCTTGTCTGATGTCTGCAGGAGGCAGAAGTCTGGGGCATTCCACACAGACTCCTTCATAAGGTTCAGCATAGATCTATAGCTGTGAAAATTACAGCCCAGCCTTCCTGTCAACCCCAAGACATGGACTGACTCTTGTATTGAAGGTATGGGTACATGTGCCTGGGGTGTTGGACATCTGTTCTTCACCCATCTCCAGTCCTGGAAGGAGTAGCTATCAAAGGATAGTTTAGCACTGGGATCATAAAAGGGCTTCCTAGATCCAAGAAGCAGAATTCCTTTAGGTATAGACTAGGACCAGACTAGGTCCTGATTGGCTTCAGAGAAAAGAGAGACAGCTTCTGGGAAGGCACCTAGGTTCTTTTCAGGAGACTATCTTCCAGCTATCAGCCTCATACACTAGACAGATAAAGAAGTCTCTGTCCTGCAGTCCCTAGCTTATCCCTTCCCTTCTTCACTGTGTCCCTTTTCCAGAATATTCTGGGAGTGCCATTCCCTGTACCTGGCCTCTTGAGCTTCCATCTCTCTGAAGAACCAGTTGTGAAGGCTTTAGAACTACTCAATAGAAGTGACATTTTCAAGCTGAAGGTGATGGTTCACTCCTTTAGTTCTAGCACTTGGGAGGCAGAGGCAGGCAGATCTCTGTGAGTCCAAGACCAGCCTGGTCTACAGAGTGAGTTCCATGACAGCCAGGGTTACACAAAGAAACCTGTCTCAAACAAACAAACAAACAAACAAACAAACAAACAAACAAACTGTGCCATTTACCCTAACCCAACAAGCTAGCCACTTTCTGTGGCTTACTAAACCAGATTTGAATCACCAGTAGGGTATCTAGCCTCTACTATGGTCTCAGGCCACCTCCATTGAATGAATACTTGGAGGCAGCTGCCAGGCTATGCTGTGCTTAGTAACCTGAGTACAAAATGTCTGTATACCTTGCAATGTAACTCAGAATGAAAACAACAGCAACCATTCAAATAATAATGGTCCTGTTTTTCTTATTCTCCTTTGAAAAAACAGAAAATTTTGAATTTGCCATAATTTTGTGTGTATGTGTGTGTTTGAGATAGTGTCTCACTATGTAGCTCTGGCTGTCCTGGAACCTACTCTCTAAACTAGGCTGGCCTCAAATTCACAGAGTTCTTCCTGCCTCTGCCTCTTGAATGCTACATTAAAGGCATGTGCAACTATGCCCCACTTGTCCTAACTTTTTGAATTCTTCTTTCCTGGACTTAGCACTGGGGCAATTCAGAATATATCATTAGCACCATGACGTCATCCCATCTGGTTTCTGTCACCACTGATATCCTTATCCTTAGACTGCATGAAGTTGTCCTTCCACTGCCCTGTGCTATATCAGCTGATGTCACCTATCAGATAGGTGACCGGACTAGTTGACCTCCCTCTAGTCTCTGTAGCTGGTATTGGTTCATCTTCCTACCAAAGCTTGTTCCAAGGCCTCTGTGTTTGTTACAGGCTCCTTGCTGGAAACAGCACTGCACATGAGCAAATGATGTTTCCTTTTGGATTTCTTACGAGGTGATCATGAACTGTATCCCATATTCCCCAGTGCTTCCTCTCCGAAAGTACGTGAGTCTGGAGTCTCCGCCCCACTTACTTCACCACCCTAACCAGAGAGCTCCTTTTGATGCCCTGCCTTCTCCATAGTGGATTTCTGCATCGGGTTCACTTTTGCAGCCGGTCTTTCCGGGTTGTTGACTACACGTAAGAGGGCTGGCCGCAGGCGGGGCTGGAGGCTGGCCCTCCCATTGGCTGGGAGGAGTGTGGGAACTGAAGTCAAGAAGGAGTCACAGGCTGCTCCCCCGCTGCCTTATTTAAGCGCTCAAAACTCGGGCTCGAGGTTCAATCTTGTAGGTGTTCGTCTACTCTGTGCTCAGTAGAGCGCCAGATGCACTGTGGAAAGTCGAGCTTCTCAACCCTCGCCTGAACTCTGACCAACAATAGCTGGACCCCAGACAAGTGGGACAGCGCTGCCAAAAACCCGCAAGGTTGAGGGAGGGACAATGGAACACCGGACTCAACCGCTGCTCCGCCTAATAGTCTTCCAAGCTGGAGAGGGGGCGGCGAGCGCACATCAAAGCAAGCATGGTTCTGCTCCCAGACCATCATTCTGAACACGCGCATAGAGTCGGGCTGGGATGAAGCGCTCCAAGAGTCCAGTTCTCAGAGCTTACTGTGGCCCTGAGAGCCTAAGATTCAGAGGATAGGGTAACTCTCTGGCTTGCCACCCATCCTGCGTTCCTGCCTCCAGAGCTCCTAGCTCACAAAACTGGGGACAGCTGATATCCTGGAGATGACCGTAAGATATCTGCAGAACCCACATGACCGGGTGACAGCTGTTGTGTGTGGGGTGACACTGCGTGTAGGTGAGATGTGTGTGATGATACTACCGCAGGAACACTTTCCTCTCTTGCTGCTCCCCAACCCCAACCCTTACCCTAACCCTGAGATCTCAGTAAGATTGCTTTGCTGATCCTGAGATCCCGTGCAAGTACTGGACTCTTTCAAAGAGTGCCTCACCGAGATGATCTGTTTCCTGGCGGAATGTGAGGGTGTCCCAGCCGGCGTGTGACCCCCGCTTACTTAGCCACCTGGCGGCCTGCCTGTCCCAGCTGGAACCCAGGTGTTGCTCCAGTTGCTGATGGCTCCGCCTCCCGCTTTCGGTGGTGTACTTGAAGAAGCTTTGATTACAGCTGACTCCAATAACCTTCTTTTACTCGAAAACTGGACCTCTGGGCCAGAGCTGAACCTGGAAGTTGTAGCATCGGTGAAGTGTGGCTTGTCCTTCGACTGCAGGCTTGAGGCCTAGACTGTACCAGAGGATACTTATTTACCGAGTCGCGTTGCGCTTTTGTTTTGTTTTAAACGGTATGGTTCAGTAGCACCACTTCCTAGCTCTGGCATCCCTGACCCAGATCATTTCCCAAGCCTTTCATCTAGCCAGGGCATATACAGATGTATCCCCGCACACTCTAGGGTTGGGTTTGCTTTGATTAGTGGTGGAGTCCGCAACTGCCCTCGGATATAATAGGTACCCCAAGAGGAGGTAGCAGAGAAGATGACAGTCACCAGGCTGTCTCAGTGCAGGAAGGTAATTGGGGAGAAGTATGGGGGTGTGTGTGTGTGTGTGTGTGTGTGTGTGTGATGATTTAAAATATAAGTGTGTGTGTCTGATATATGCATGTGCTAGTATGTATCCATAGACAAACAGCAAGACATTGAATGTCTTCTGTCAGGGGCAGGTTGGGGTAGGGTTGGGTGGTGATGGTGGTGGAGTGGGGTTGTGGTGGTGAGGGTGGTCCATACCTTTAATACCAGTGCTCTCAGGAGGGAGAGGCAGGCAAATCTCAGAGTTTTAGGCCAGCCTGGTCTACAGATCAAGTTCCAGGACAACTAGTGCTACACAGAGAAACCTTGTCTCAAAAAACAAAAACAAAACAAGGAAAGAAATCTCTCACTGAATGGAAAGGTGAGCCTCTTATATAGTCTGGCCAGCCAGTAAGTTCTTAGAATTTGTCAGTCTCTGTTCCCTATCCCCTGTGCTGGGATGTCTAGCTTTTTACACGGGTTTAAACTCAGTTCTCCATGCTTGAGCCATGAAACTCAGCACATAGGCACCACCTACCAAAAATAAAAACAAAGACTTAATCCATCAAGTTCTATAGTTATTTGAAAGTCCCTAAATCTACTGATCTTGCTTTTAGGCTTCTGTAATTGTGTTTCTGTCTGAGATGTTTCAACTTAGAATGTGTGTGTGTGTGTGTGTGTGTGCATGCATGCATGCATGCATGCATGTATGCGTGCACGCCCTTAAAAACTCAATCGGAGAAAGGCTTGGGAGTGCAATGGGATCCTGAACATCCAGTGTAGTCACTGGCCAGCTAAAAAAGACTTTCTAGTGCCTTGAACCCATTTCTTAGTAATCTTCTCTCTTGAGTTCACTACAGCAACAATGGAGCAACTCATTCCTTTGATCCCAGAACTTCTACAGAAAACAGACCAGACCAGAAACTACCTGTCAATATCAATGAGGGAGACTCTAATTACTGTCAGCAGAGCCACTCTTTGATAGCTTCCATCAGGAACTGTGAGATCATAAATGTTTTCCATTTCCAGTGACTTAGTTTTTGTTATGTAGCAATGAAGATAATTTCTATACAATCCATTAAGAAAATGTAAAGAACAGAAGCTGTAAACACTAATATAGTCTCTGAAGGTTGTATTACAGGGCTAAAATCACCTAGAGACCATGGGGTATGAAAGAAGTCAGAGGGGTTGAATCTGGGAATAGCTCCTCTGAGATAACTAGAGAATAAAGATGAAGGGACCACTTAATCGGTAGAGTACGAGACTCTTAATCTCAGGGTCATGTGTTCGATGATGGAAGGATGAGCACTTTCTGTGTAGTTATCACAGAGATATAACACCTAGCTGGTGGTTCAGATGTACTTTTTGGGCTGCTTTAGCAGGAGGCCTGATGTATGACCATAGAGGTAGGAGGGTGACAATTGGATACTTGGCCCTCATCACAACTTGCTAAGCACTCACAGGATGAAGTTACCTGAGTCAACAGGAAACTTCTATTCTACCATCTGTAGAATAGGAAAATGGATATACTAGTTTAAAGGTGTTTCAATCAGGTATGGTAGAACACACCTTTAATCCCAGTCCTTGGGAAGCAGAGGCAAGAAGATCTCTGTGAGTCCTAAACCTGGACTACATAGCTTCAGGATAACCAGAACTACATTTTGTATGTCAAAAAAAAAAAAAAAAAAAAAAACCAACCAAAAAAGTAGGATCTTTAGCTGGGTGTGTTGGGACACACCTTTAATTCCAGCACTTAGGAGGTGGACACAGGTGGATCTCTGTAAGCCTAGTCTATTGAGTTCCATGCCATTCTGAGCTATATAGCATGACTATGTCTTAAAAAAAAAAAAAAAGGAAGGTAATAGCTTCAGCTATGGGTTTTTGTTTGTTTTGAGACAGGCCCTCACTATGTAGCTCTGGCTGTCCTGGAATTTACAATTTACAGTGAAGACCAATCTGGCTTTGAACTCTCACAGGTCTTCCTTCCTCTATCTCCCAAGCACTGAGGTTAAAAGTATGCACTACAACACCTGGGCTTGATGGCACACATTTTTACTTAGGAGGCTAATGCAGGAGGCTCTCAGTTCTGAGGCCAGCTTTAACTACAGAGTTAGACCTTGACTTGGAGGGGGGAGGAGGCTTTACAAGAGATATTTTTAAAAATGAAAAGATAAACTACAGACCAGGAAGAAAGCTGCAAACCACAGATATACATGAGGGCTTTATCCCTTGAACTATTGCACTACTAGAAGGTAGTGAAACCTTTAAGAGTTAGCTGTATTATGTAACAGTTTCCTTCTAGATTGAAACATTCTGATCTGCATGAAAGCTCTTTAAATATGAAGTAAACAACTCAGAGCTTCAGGAAGTCCCTGAAACTGACCAGATTCTCTAGATCTCTCCCTGCCAGAATAAGCAATCAAAGCTGAGAGTCCCTCTTAGACTAGCAGAGACAAGCTGAGCTGCAGAGATCTCTCAGACCAGACCAGTTACCAAGAAGACACAGACCAGCCAAGCTTTCAAGACTCAGAAGAAGCAGAAACCAGACCATCTGAGGCACCTGGAAAGGACACTCTCCAATCTGTTAGGCTGCCTGCAGGCTGTATAGTACGCTCTGGGTTCCTAGCTTTGTGATCTATCATCCATGCTGAAGTGGGCTTTGGTAATGCAACTAGCTCTCTGAGTGCTGTAAGTAACCCCAATAAAGCTCATTGGTTTATCAAGTTGGACTTTGGTGGTATCTGCTCTTTGGTCTGTCCCTATCTAGGGTTCCCTATCTATGGTGAGTAGATTTGTGTGTTGTGTTTCTCCAGTAAAAGTTTTGTTGCACAACAGCCAGTGAATTAGCTCGGCCAGTAAGGGTGATTGCTTCTAAGCCTGATGATCTGAGTTTCATCCCTGGCACCCAAATGGCAGGAGAGAACCAATTCCAATGATTTATTTGTCCTCTGACCTCCACATGCATGCTATGGGATGTGCATGTCCACACATACATACAAAATAAGTGTTAAAATTGCTGGGCATGGATAGGGTTTCTATTGTTATGATAAAAACCCATGAACAAAAGCAAGTTGAGAGGAAAGAGTTTTTTCAGGTTACAACTCCACAGCACTTTTATCATTGAAGTCAGGACAGCAACTCAAACAGGGCAAGATCCTGGAGGCAGGAGCTGATACAGAGGCTAAACTTGGGGTGGTGAGTGGTGAGTGATGGGTGATGGGTGGTGGGTGCTGCTTACTGGCTTGCTTCCCATGGCTTGCTCAGACAACTTTCTTACAGAACCAAGGACCACTAGCCCAGGGATAGACCACCCATAAAGGCCTAGGCTCTGTTATCAATAACTAATTAGGAAAATGCCTTACAGCTGGTCTTATTAAGATATTTTTCTCAGTTAAGTTTCCCTCCTTTTGACAGGCGGTGGTGGCGCACGCCTTTAATCCCAGCACTTGGGAGGCAGAGGCAGGCAGATTTATGAGTTCGAGAGTTCGAGGCTAGCCTGGTCTACAGAGTGAGTTCCAGGACAGCCAGGACTACACAGAGAAACCCTGTCTCGAAAAAAAAAAAAAAAAGTTTCCCTCCTTTCATATAACTCCACCAGTTTGTGTGTAAAGTTGAACCAAGACCAGCTAAAACAATGGTAGTATATACCTTAATCTCACCATTCACAAGGCAGATCTCTGAATTCAGCTTAGTCTGCATATCAAGTTCCAGACTAACCAGAGCTATACAGGGAGATCCTGTCATTAGAAACTATAGAATTTGGGGCTGGAGAGATGGCTCAGTGGTTAAGAGTACTGGCAGCTTTTCCAGAGAATCTGGGTTCAATTCCTAGCACCCACATGTCAGTTCATACCTGTCTGTAACTCCAGTTTCAAGTCTTCTGATACCCTCACACAAACATCCATCCAGGCAAAACACCAAGGAACATAACATAAAAATAGTTTTAAAAAGAAACTACAGAAATATTTTTTGAGACATGGGGGTCACTATATAGCTCTGGCTGGCCTGGAACTGTGTTATGTAGATGAGGCAGGCCTCACATTTATAGAGATCTGCCTGCCTGCCTGCCTGCCTGCCTGCCTGCCTGCCTCTGCTTCTGCTTCCTGAGTGCTGGGATTAAAGGTATGCATTACCACATCTGGTCCCAGGTTTAAGCATGATGAATGTAAATTAGCTGTGGGGATTCACATTTGTAATCTCAGAACTCCAGAGTCTGAGGCAGCAAGATTCCCTTGAGTTTGAGATCATTGTGGTCTACAATGTGAGACCCTGTCTCAAAAAATTTTGATAAATGCAGTAGGGTGGATGAATTTAATTTCACACAGTGCAAACAAATATATAGTATATATGAATTAGAATAAGGTAGAACAGACCAGTTATTAGATACTGATTTATTGAATAATTTATTGATTTTCCTAAAGTACTACTTGTACTGCCTGTTTGCCAAGAATGACTTCACTTGCTACCTGGAACATAATGACTTGGAGAAATAGCTGCAGCAATGGACTGCTGCCCTTAACAACCTGCTGACAGTATGCTTCTGTAAAATTTTGCTTGCTTGTTAGCCCTATCTTGTGGGTTTAGAATATAAAATGAAAACACAAACTGAACCTAATATGAGGCTTTCCAGGAGCTATTGTGACTTCAGTCTGCTGATAAATTCATCTCTCTTTTACTCTCACTGATGTCAGATGCTGCAACATATGATTCCATTTACATAAAATTCTGGACAAGGTGACTCACTTTATAGTGACAGGAAACTGGCAATGGTACCTTGAAAGGAGGGGAGGAAATAATCCCTAGGACAATTGGCTCTCTGGAGATTGACATCCTCGGTGAATATTATGTCAAAGTCTAGCACTGTATACTTTAAACATTTGCAGTTTATCCTGTGTTAAGGTCAGTAAAACTATTTTAAAATTAATCTTTTTTTAAAAATCTAAACTACATTTATTTGTGCAAGTGTGTGTGTGTGTGTGTGTGTGTGTGTAGGCAAAAGGACAACTTGAAGAAAGTTGGTTAAAGTAGAATTTTGGCGCCCTCTCATGGCCTCTAGGGGCACTCCAGGCAAAGCTTTGTCCTTTTCAGTTTGGCCTTTAAGTTGTCGTCCACCCCCCCACCCCCCACCCCCCGCCCCTCCGCCCTGGCCAAAGACTGTGAAGGCCATCCTTCCTTTTGCCAACTCATCTGCTGTACCTACTGACCAGGCTGCTGTCACTATCTACAATTGTGGCTTCTACAATTATCTGTACTATGAACATGTCATCTTCCTGCCTAGACTGAGAATAGTTACAGATCTTTTCCCCTGGACAAACATCTGCTCTCAACCCTCACTGGGAAGGTTCCGGGTTGAGGTGTGAGTGGAAGAAAGGGCTTCTTTTTGAAGGCAGAGCCAACTCGTGTAAGCTTATTTCAGCAAAGCTTTCTCTCCTGGCCCCACAGTAAGACCCTTTTCTATCCTATTCCTACTACCCCCACTTCCCTCTTGTTGACCCTATATTCTTAACTGGAAAGGCCAAAGCATCTGTTTAAAAGTCAGTGTCAGATCATATCATCCTCCACTCTGACCCAGACTTCCAGAGTTGGTTTATTTCATTTTTTTTCCTTTTTTTTTTATTGGATGTTTTATTTACATTTCATATGTTGTCCCCTTACCCCATTCCCTACCCACCCAGGAACCCCCTATCCCCTCACCCCTCCTCCTTCTTCTCTGTGGATGTAGCCTCTTATCTACCCCCCCACTCCCACCTCCCCACCCTCAAAATTCCCACCCCCTGGGGCGTCCAGCCTTAATGAGGTCAAGGTTCTCTTCTTCCACCTATGCCCAGCAGGGCCCTCCACTCTTACATATTCAGCTAAAGCCCTGGATCCCTCCCTAAGTGCTCCCAGGCTGGTGGTTTAGACCCTGGGAGCTGTGGTTGGTTGGTATTGTTGCTCTCCTCATGGTGCCGCAAATCCTTTCAGCTCCTTCAGTCTTCACTCTAACTCCTCCATTGAGAACCCCATTGTCAGTTCAATGGCTAGTTGTGAGCATCTGCCTCTGAATATGTCAGACTCTTGAAGACATCTGAGGAGACATCCATATCAGGCTCTTATCAGCATGCACTTCCTGATTTCCAGATCAGCATCTACCTTTGGTGACTGCATATGGGATAGATACTCAGGTGGATTGGTCTTCAGACGGCCCCTCCTTCAGTTTCTGTCCCTCACTTTGTCTCCATATTTCCTCCCTTGAGTATTTTGTTGTTCCTTCTAAGAAGGACCGAATCACCCCCACTTAGTCTTAGTTGGTTTATTTCATAAAGTCCATAAAATGCTTGGCTGCCATTTTCCTGGACATAGATCCACATGTGTGCCTCTCCTAAGCTATGATAAAGTGGGTGTCCTAGACCAAAATGGGAACAAACCAATGTTCTGTGACCCACTAATACCAGTAGGTTGGGAGAGTAAAACAAGATTATTTTCATGAGTTTTGAAGCAGGCAAAGAAATCTACACTCCCCCCCTTTTTTTAGATAGAATCTTATGTAGCTCAAGTTGGCCTTGAAGTTAGTACATAACATAGTTGAGGATGTCTTTAGCTTCCTGATCTTTCTGGTTTTACCTCCTAAGTGGGATTACTGACATATACAACCAAGTCTAGAGCAATAGTGTTGTGTGTGTGTGTGCGTGACAGAGAGGTGGGAGGGGGGGTTGTTTTTTTATGTGGTTCTGACTGTCCTGAAGCTTGCTATGTAGACCAGGCTTGCCTCAAACCCACAGAAACCACAGAAGAGAGTCTCCTGTCTTTACCTCCCTAGTGCTAAGATTAAAGGTGTGAGCCACCATGTCCAGCTTAGAACAATTTGTCTTTGAGGGGATAAGCAGTATCCAGGAATACTGGCACATGCCTGTAATCCTAGAACTTTGGAGGCTGACATAAAAGAACTGTAAATTTGATGCCCGCCTAACTACAAAGCAAGTTTGAGGTCAGCCTGGGAAGTATTAAGTAAACAAATAAGCAGAACTTAAGGACCCTGCTCTGTGTTGACTGCGTGGAAATTACCTTCTCTGTGTCTCATGCCCTTTAGAAAGAAGAGTCTCTTAGTGCCTGTCTTAAAAAGATGCTCAGGGACCTAGCAAGGAGCTCAGCATAGATGCTGGTTGCTTTGCCCATGTCTTCTTGAGGTAGAGTGGCCACTCTGTCTTAGGACTATCCAACAAATACACTTTTCCCACAGCAGACTATACTTTGTCCCATTGACCTTGCTCAAGCCTGTTTTTGAGGCCCAGGGTTAATACCTATCTAGAGAGCCCTTCACAAGAACAGTAAATGCACCCACTTTCTTCTAGTAGCACTGGCAGATTTAGCAATGGCCAGGAGGCTCCATGAGCCCTGGATGTCAGATATAGGTCAACAATGTAGTCTGCAAGGTTGGGCTAGAGACATTTAGGTGGTAGATGGGGTGGGACTGAAGTTTCATAATGAGCTGGAAGCACAGGTCTCCTTCTTCTTGGGAAGGGAGACCTGCTTAATACTAATCATAGGGCAGTCTTCTCTAGTTGGAATCTAATGTGACCTTAGCTAATGCCAACCCCCAGTGCTGGCCCCATACCAGGAAAATGTCCTTCATATTGTTGGAGTCCCCTCAAATGCCATCTATTTGTGGCTTGGCTCTGAGACTGGCACGAGTCATAAGTGATCCCAGGGACAGGATATTTTTGGAAGTAAGGGCGGAGCTTGCATTAAGAAGTCTAGCACCTAGCTGCTTGGGGACAGGCCTCTAGATGATAGCTCCATAGCCCTAGCTGGCTGCTGAGAACCAGGTAAGATACACTTAGCCCCTTTCTTCTGTCTAGGGGGTCCTAATGGCAGGAAAGTTTTACCATGGCCTCTCCAGCAGATTAGAGAGGACAGAAAGTCTGATAGGTAGGAAGCCCCCAGTGGTTTTTCTCACTCAGGATTGTTCCAGTCATAGTGACCTCCTACTCTCCTCATTCAAGATATAGCTGGCCATGGCCCCTTTGTGGGGGGGGGGGGGTGTCAGAGACTGGAGGCCTTGGCTAGCTCCAATCATCTTGGTTGACTCAGATAGGGCAAAATGGGGCATTTGATAGCAGGGCAGGAATAGATGGGAGTACAGACCCTGAGGACAGCCAGAGTGAGTTGCTGGGGTTCGGGGCGGGGGGGTTATTTAAGTCCTGTGACCTCTGGCCTAGGTTCCTCTCACAAACTTTTGAGTAGGCTCTAGCCAGTATCAACATGACCTTGGTAAGCTCAGAAAACTTGTTCCAGCCAAGGCTGATGGAAGGTCATCATCCAGAAGGCTAGTCACCTGTTGGATACTATAGATTCTCTTCTGTGGCTAGCTGCCTGTGGTGGTAGCTGGGGAGGCTAGGAATGATTGTCATAGAGAACTGATCTCTGATGGGTGGTCTTTGATGCAGAACATTGTGTACAGAGTTGGAGAAGGTAAATTAGTCCCATTGAAAAATCTCAGAGATGTGAGGGAACACCATATAAACATGACTAACACTGGTCTTTAATTTACTTCACTAATATGAAATCATATTTCATTTTAGGACTGTGATAGTGTATCACAGTACAGTTATTTGGAGTTGAATTGAAAGTAGGGGAAATGGAAGTAGATTTTTAACTCAGAAGAATGAAGGAGAAGAATCTGGAAGAAACAAAGTCTGTCCTGTGGTTCTTCTAGATAGAAATGGACTGCCAGAGGGGGCAGGCGCTACAAGGTCAGGCAGGATGGTGGCAGTGTGTGCTACTTAGTGCATGGAGCCTGGATTTGTGAAGACCCTGCCTGGCCCAAAGTCTTGCTGTCACTCCAGCACCTCTGCTGATGTGCAATGGACAACTTCCAGTACAGTGTCCAGCTCAGTGATCGAGAATGGGCCGAGTTCTCAGCCACTGCTGATGAGTGTGGCCTCTTGCAGGCTGACCTGGCCTCTGGTGACGAGCTCTTGTCCAGTGACATTGATCAAGGGGACAGCAGTGGAAGCAGCCCCCCTGGGCCTCCACCCCTCTTCACTGGGCAGCTGGTTTCCCAAGGGAGGGGACAACAGGGCTGTGAGTTGGAGAACGTGGCTGCTCAGCAGCTGGTCAGCAGGTCTCAGTGTGAGCCTGTCCTGGCTCTGGAGGTCAGTCATCAGGTAGCCAGCACGTCCACACATTCAGAAGCCCTTCTGTTCCCCAGCTCAGACAGTGTCTGTCCTGGCCAGGCCTTATCCTTCCCAGAGTCAGCAACTTTCAGAGACAAGATGCAGAGGCTTTTGCAAGGCCCTGCCCCTAGCTCTTCCGGTAAGCCCCCTCATAGTCCTGAGTCCCCTGGCCACAGTGCCATCCCTCAGAGTCCCCCTGACAGCCTTGAAGCTTCACTGCGGAACCCTGGTCGTAAGAAGAGGCGTGCTGGAGGTGCCAAGGGGACCAAGTACTCTGGATCTTTGGACTCTGCTGGTATCCAGATGAGCTCCCCACAACTTACAGAGACCAGGCCCAAGGAGGTTCTTATGTCTGGGACACTAATGGCAAAAGTCCAGCAGGATAAGCCACAGTCGGACTCCACAAGTGCTCCTGAACATGGCTCTAGTATTCCTGAACAAACGGCCAGACAGGATTCAGGCTTGGATCTTTCTACACCTATTCTGATAACTGAACAAGATACAGACCAGATCAGAAAGACATCCAGAGCTGGGTTACATGTGGTATCCAAACCTGTCCAGGAAGTTCATCCAGATATCTCCATAGCCACACCAAATATGTCTACACATGCCTCTAAGCCTCAACCCTACATGGCTTTGTCTAAACCTGCCTCCAAGCCTCAGTCTGACATAGCTTCATCTACACACCCCTTCACGCCTGACATGACTTTGTCCACACTTGCCTTCAAATGTCAACCCAATACAAATCAGTCTACACCTCCCTCTGAGCCTGACATGGCTTTGTCTACACCTGCCTCTATGTCTCAACTGGACAAGGCTGAGCTTGCATCTGCTTGCACACCTGGATTGCATGTGGATCTATCTGCAACAGGCTCAGAGATCAAGCCAGAAATTTCTCCCTCTATGCCTGCCTCAGTGGATGTGCTTTGTATAGATTTGCCTCATTCTGCTTCAAAGACTGAGTCTAAAGAGAGTGTGTCTATACCTGTTATGCCTTCTTCATACCCTATTTCCCAGGCTGAAGCTGCCACGGTGGATACAGGCATGGCTGTGCCTCTAAGGGGAAACACTGAGGCGCCAGTAGGGCAGTTCTCAGCAGGGTCCCCAGGATACTCCTCAGGAGAGCCCTGCCTAGGTCCTGTCCACGCCCTCAAGAAGAAGAAAGTACGATTTTCCATGGCTATACCCAGCCATGAAGAATCAGGGTCAGACAAGCCTACAGGTTCATCCTTCCTAAGCCCAGACTGGCCCCCAGCTCCCAGGACAGCAGCAGGAAGCCGTGGCGGGTCTGCAGCCTGGGATGCTGTGGCTGTTGGGCCCCGACTCCCTCAGCCTCGGATCCTCAAGCACCTGCCTCCTCCTATATCCTCTGTATCAGTAGAGGCTGAGCCTGGAAACTGCTTTGCTGTGACTCTCCCTGAGGCCTACGAGTTCTTCTTCTGTGACACCATTGAGGAGGAAGATGAAGATGTAGAGGATGAAGAGACAGCCAGCCAAGCCCTGGATGAAATCCAATGGCCTGACACATGCGAGTTTTTTTTTCGGGATAGCAGAGCCCAAAGATCAAGATGTCAGAGGGGACACTCCTCAGTCTCACCACCAAGAGCAGACAATGTGGCACCTGTTCCCCCTGGAGATTTAATGCCTATCTCCATCCCTGAGGCCTATGAACACTTCTTCACTGAGGAAGGATTTGGGAACAGAGAGCCACCAGCCACTCACATCCAGATGCATACCTCAGAGTTTTCCAGGGAAGTAGGGCCTGAGGCATCCTCCAAGCCTGTTCCACCTACAGCAGAACATCTTAGCTTAACAATCAAGAAGGCAGGTAGGTGTTTATCAGGTCCCAGCCCCATCTGGGTCCTTGAAACTTATTGTCCAGGGAGCTAGGGTAAGAGGGTATGGTAGAGGGGCAGGAAATGATCATCTGCTTGTATTTATGTGTGCTCTTTCATGTTCTAGGATCTACATAAAGGAAGGGTAATCTCCTAGGCTACCCCAGGAAACATTTAAGACAGGGCAGCTCAGGCCAGACACTTCAGGGTTTTAGCCTTGTCACTGACCACCGTCCTAAATCTAGTCCTAGGCGCCACCAGGGACTTTCTTCTAGCTATTTATTTATTGATTGATTGATTTTTGGGTTTTTGAGACAGGGTTTCTCTGTATATCTCTGGCTGTCCTGGAACTCACTCTGTAGACCAGGCTGGCCTCGAACTCAGAAATCTGCCTGTTTCTGCCTCCCAAGTGCTGGGATTAAAGGCATGCGCCACCACTGCCTGGCTTCTTCTAGCTTTTAGGGGGCTGGCACTAGAGGCCCATTCATACTCAGGCCATGCTGCTTGAGACAATATGAGAAAAATATCTCCTTTCATCTCCTTTCTCCTCTGTAAACCATGTCACAGACCAGAGAACTGAAGACCCAAAATGCAAATCTCCCAAATTGTTCTGACTCAACTATCACATGCTATCCAGTGTCTTAAATAAGAGAAGTCATGGGGAAGATCTGACTCAAAAGATTTGTCTAGGACAGGTGGTATTCTATGGCAGGCTTGTCTCAGAGAGGAGCATCTAATGGACTTTTCTTTCTTAGGGGAACTACGGAGTCCCCTTACTTCATTTACATTCAGCCAAAATGACATGTGCCTGGTGTTTGTTGCCTTTGCCACTTGGGCTGTAAGAACCTCAGATCTACATGCCCCAGATGCCTGGAAAACAGGTTTGGAGGTCCTGGGATAAGGGTGCTATGCCTAGAAGACCTAGGGGCTATAGTTGTTTACCTCATCTGCTGGGCCAGCAGGGATGAAGGGTGCATGGGAGGTTCAAGCTCTCTTTGACCTTGCTTTTGTCATTGCTAACATAGCTCCAACACACTGTCCTTTGAAGACTGGGTAATGCAGGCAGAAGGCAGTGAAAAAGCCAGAGTTGACACTCAAGATATCTTCTGCTTCTCTTACAGTCTTGCTGGCCAACATTGGCACCATCTCTGCTATTCGCTACTTCCGCCGTCAAGTTGGGAGAGGGCATAGTGACAGACCAAGACCCAGTTCCAGCTCAAACCCCAGCTGCTAGGAACCAGGCTGGCCCAGTGAGGCATGGAGCATGAAGATGAACCCAGGTGACAAGGACAAGATGTTGCTCTTCTCTCCACTCTTTGATCCCTGTCTTCTAAGGCATCTAGGAAGGAGCCAGTGTCCTTGGTACTGATTTACTTAGACTCAACCTAAGGGTCCAGCCACTGATGAAGGCCAAGACCATTTTTCATACCTGAGAGGGTAGAGATTCAGGGTTGTGGGTAAGTGGGCACTAAGCAAGGAGCTGGGTAATAGGATATCAGATTTGCAAGGAAATCTACAGTGCACTTAGCTAAATTTGAATTTACATGAAATTCCTGAAATGTACTTATATGAAGAAGAAATTATTTGTTATCTGAAACCTAACTTGGCACCCTGCCTTTTGTCTGGTCATAAACAAAAATAAGCAGCAGAAGAGGACTCTACAGTAAGTGTCAAAGCAACAAGGCCCCTCTGGATATGTCTAGGCCAAGATGAAGCTACTAAGTGCCTTCAAGGCTAGAGGGAGGCAGTCTAAGAACTCTGCCTTATTGAAAGGCAAGCTTGGCTGGCTAGGGCCTCCAAGGCCCTGATTCCTGAGCCACAGCTTGTGTAGGCCTGACCCAAGTCAGTGAATAGGTTCTAGGGCAGTTGTTCTCAACCTTCGTAATGCTGCAACCCTTTAATAGAGCCTCTCCTGTTGTAGTAATTCCCAACCATAAAATTATTTTCATTGCAACTTCATAACTGAAAATTTGCTACTGCTATGAATCATAATGTAAATTTTTTTTTCGAGACAGGGTTTCTCTGTGTAGCCCTGGCTGTCCTGGAACTCACTCTGTAGATCAGGCTAGCCTCGAACTCTTGAACTCAGAAATCCACCTGCCTCTGCCTCCCAAGTGCTGGGATTAAAGGCGTGCGCCACCACCGCCCGGCTATGTAAATATTTTTGGAGCTAGAGGTTAACCAAGGGGGTTGTGAGCCACAGGTTGAAAACCATTGTTCTAGAGTGTACCTCCAGGGGTGGTTTCTGAGGCCCCTGCAATGTAGGATCTATGGGGCAGTGTTGGATCTTCTCCAAGAGCCCCAGATAGGATATACATAGAATTTGATAGCATCTTATGGAAGGACTGTCTCCTGATACTAAAGGGAGCTTGAATGAGGCCAAGGCTGAGAGAAGTTGTAGAGTGGGAAGGTAGGTGAAGGGACTGAGGTGACAAGTGATAGCCAGTTCTGGGTAGGGTTCTACCCAAGACAGCAGATAAAGGTCCTTAGGATGGTAGATTACTCTGCTCAGAGGGAAACACAGGGACATAGCACCAATAAAATCTTTCTTGTTTATGGTGTGAATCTTTCTGACCAACCTTACCCTATGTGCCCAACAGTACTGGATCTTCCTATACTCCTTTGCTTCTTGTAATAACTCTCACCCTACTGATCTCTGACTTCACAGGTTGAGTTTGACAACCTGACTTTTTTAGCACCCTGTACTTCACATTCATGCTGCTCCCCACTTCTAAGTAAAGACCTGCTCTAGCACCCTCACCCATTTCTCCTAGAGGTATAGCCTCTGGGGTTGTCCAGAATCTTATTGCTGTCCCTCACTGGTTTGTTCCTAGAATTACCTCCTTTCAGTTGCTCTAACTGGTAAAGCTGAGCTGCTAGAGCCTGGTGAGAGGTGATTCTACCCTCAGAATTCTAGCAATACCCTTAACCTGGTGGGGTCAGGCCCTGGTGAATTTAATGTAAGTCAAAGGACTGGTATAACTGCATACTCTTATCCAGGTTGGTGCTGGCTGGTTGTGTTTTTGAGAAGAAGCAGCCCACTTGGGGGCCATCAGATCCACTGGATGAATCCCCCCTCCACTGCAGGCTTCCTGGGCTGTGACCACTTCTGGTGGGAGGGAGAGGAAGTCTTGTTCCAGATAGGAGCCTCTTCATCTAGTAGGGATGTCAGAGACAACTCAGGCATCAGCCTTTAAGAAGTAGCACCCCTTTCCCCTTAGGAGAGAAGACCCTCACTCACCTGGGGGAGGTGACAGGGAACTGGGTGTACCTTCTCTGGCAGGGGTGACCTGGAAGCCCCAAAATACAAGTCTTAAAACTAGCACAGATCAGCCCACCCGATCTGCCAATCCCTTGCCACTTTCTTCTCCTCACCCTCCAGCTTCCTGTCCTACCACACTGTCTCTGTCCATGGTTTCTCTCTGCCCCATATTCTCTTGTTTTTCTCCTTGGAGTCCTAGAACCCTCTACCCAATATTTCCTGATCCCTGGGCCTCCACACCAGAGTAGAGAATGTGACTTACAAGCTGAGAGAAGTCTGAAGGCTGTGGGCCCCTGCTCTTGATGGAACCCCGGTGTCTCTGGGAAGCTCTGGACTGCAGAGCACCTTTCTTGGAGAGCAAGTGGGAGCCCAGAGTCCCAGGGGAGCTGGAGATTCCAGAGCTGGAGTCAGAGACAGGCACAGACACAGAGACTGAGGGGAATGGGCTTGATAGCTCAGGTCCAGGTGATGTCTGTATCGCACAGAGGAACTGCTGGGAAAATGAGGGTTACCTGAAGCCCTGGTCTGGGACCACTGTGAAGCCTAGAGATCCCTTGCCCAGAAACATCCTCCCTTCATAGTCTTCAGGTTTCTGACATCTCCTGATCTCACTGCAGCATATCCAGTCCTGCCACCTAGTAGAGCACTGACCTCATCCAGGCCTTGGATGTCTGTAATCTTGCGGTGAGATGTAGCCGGTGGTGTGTAAGGATCAGCATAGAGTGGGGAATGTGGAATGTCCAAAGATTGATCCTGAGCCTCTGGGCCACTATCTAGGTTCAGTACACTCATCTACAAGAAGAAGGGAATACATGGGTTACCTCAGTTAGATACATTGAGAACCTTCTGTCCTTAGACTACGAGGTCTCTGAGTTCTAGGATCATCTAGACAAGTAAGGAAGTAGAACCAGGAGGGAAAATGGCCTGGGGTCAGGGTATGTGGTGGGCTTACCTTGGTCAAGTCCAGATGCAGGGGCAGTGGGACAGTTGAGCCAGATACTTCTCTTTGAGCTTTGCCCCTGGGAGACTGGCTACTGCCACTGTGCCTCAGCTCTGTCTTCTTTTGGCCAGTGCTGACACAGTTAGAGTTGGCCTGGTTCTGTGGAAACCAAGAACAACTCAGAAAGATCTCCAGGGCTTCTTTCCCATAGACTCTTCTAAGAGGCTGTATGGAGGTCCCTTCAGTTCATGTGCCCTCCCTAACTATGGTCCAGTAATCACCACTATGGGACAATGGGATCTAGGCTTCCCAGAAGATAGAAGTCCTGTTTTGTTTTTTTATCCCCTTCCCATGTCATTCCTTTAGGTACTTACAGGTACAAGATGGGCAGGGAAGCCTATAGTGGTTGGCACTGAGGACTCAGGGAGGGATTGGCTGGTGGGGAACACTGGACACTCTAATTTCCAGCTGGTTCGTCCATTGGAAGAGAGTGAACCTCGGCCTCTACCTACAACCTAAGTAGCAGAGGTAAGGTGAGTGGCTGGATCTGACTCCTTTTCTATCCCTGCCTGGACCTACCTTTCTGCTCCCTAGTTTGTACTACTGCCACAACCTGAGTTACAGGGACCTCACTGACTCCTCACCTGTGTGGGTCTCTGTAATCCTGGGAAACTCTCTGAGCCAGGCAGCAGGTGGGCCCCATCCCCGTGAGAGACAGTCCTGAGGCACAGCAGCCATTGACTGTAATCCTCATAACTGGCACATACCACACGGATGGTGTTGATGAGGCGGCCTAGCACACAGATATGTAAACTAAGGTTTGACAGACAGGTACATTTTTCACCCCACAGAGCAAAGAGTTGAAGCATCCACCAAACTCATACCCTTCCCAGAAGCCTGGTCAAGCAGTGGGTAGATTCTAGGTAGGACCCTACCTTCGATGAGAAAGGAGCGGATCTCCTTTTCCTTCTCTTCTAAATTGATGTGGATGGCACTTAGTGGAAGCTCCCCCTGTAGAGTAAGGACTAGGTATTTATCTGGGTCATCTCAGCCTCTTCCTGGCCCTATCCTTCCATCCTGCTCTCCAGAGCTGGGCTGGAAACTCAGGCCACCTATCCCTGAGGATGACACTCAGAGAAAGGCCAGGTAGCTTTGTTTGTTCTGGAACATCTCCACTCTACCTCCTGTTGGATCTTCACCAGCTGATGCCAGTTGTAGGCAGATGCTAATAGGGATTAGTCTCTGTGAGGGAAGCCCCCTTGGTGTGTTTTTCAGTGACTAGTGTCATGCTTTAGGCACATGTGCATGCTTGCCCTGTCCCCACAATGCATGGAAGATGCTCAGAGACAAGGGGGAACATGCACCAGGGATTCCGAGAAGTAGCTTGTTCCATGCCACCCACTCCAGGATTAAGGATGTCCCTGAAGGATGAGATGGGATTTAGAGGGTGGAGACTCCTCTGTGCCAGAGCAGAGACAAGACTGACCAGGGCAGTGGGGCCAGATAGGTGGAACCCTGTGCTCTGTCCCAACAGGCCCTGAAATACAGGTTTCTGAGTCTCCGCCCCCCACCCCAGAAAGGGCATCTTCCTGGACAAGTATATGTGGAAAGGGCCAACCTTAAAGCTAAGGCCTTCTGGCTCCTCAGAGAAGATGACCAGGGATGCTGGGTATAGTACCAGAAGTCGGTCCCACTGCTCCTGTAAGGGGTCAAAGGATTGAGTGGGGTTGGGCACCTGGAGTCCAGCCTTACCTGTTCCTGTATCCTTCCCTATCTCATTGCACCTCAGGTCTTTTCCCACCCACCTGGGAGGGCAGATGCTGCAGCTTGACCCTTGAGGCACAGATTGCGTTGCTCATGGAGTTACACCCATATGCTCGCCATAGCTGAGTCCAGGGGAGTTTATCCCCCAGAGAACCCTGAGGAGGAGGAAAGAATAGGTCAAAGGCAGGCCAGAGAATCTGGATGAGGGGAGGACTCACAGGCTCCTCCTACTGACCTGTGGGGGTGCTGAGTGGCATCGTTGCAGACCCAAGAGAGCCATTTGCTTTTCCAGGTGGTAGAGCCAGTGGCTAAGCTCAGTCTCACTGTGGCAGAGAACAAGGAGTGGGGCAGGCAGTGGGCCTAGGGGCAGAGGAGTCAAGTGGGCTAGGGGCCAAGCTTAGAACTCACAGAAGCCCACAGGAAAGTTTCCTCTCCAAGGGCTGCAAGTGGACCTCCAATGCCAGGTCCAGAGGTCCTGGTCCAGTGGTGGCCAGGCCAGCTCTCTCCACACACCTGTAATCTGGAAGGCATGCTCTCTGGATCCATCAATCGGGCAGATGCTCAATTCCGTCAGTGGTAGCAGTCCCTGCCACAGGATAGTATAGGAGGGGCTGCAGGGACTCCTAGGGAACATAGTCACTCCCTCCCTTTGTCTGTACCACTCACCTGGAATGTAAGTCCTTCAGAACCGTGGGCCTGGAAGTACAGGTAGGAGGGGAACAGTTCTAGATAGCAGTCACTGATGTCCTATGGGAGAGCAGAGCCACTAGTCTCAGAGGCTGGGGGGACAGCCCCAGGCATGGATGTTGGTTCCCAAGTATTCCCCAACTTGGTGTGGCTCCTACCTGGCTGTGCTGGAACCGCAGCTGAACCTTGGAATAGTACACAACCTTGCCAAGGTTCCTTACAGGCGCCCTTCGCCACCCTTTTTTGAATACACTCAGGAATGGCTGTTCCAGGTTTTCTGGATGGTTTTCCGGGCCCAGGATATCCTGAGGGAGTAGGGCTCAAGAGAGGGACCAGATGGAGCCAGATCCCCACGCAATATACACACAGCTTCTATATATAGTTCTGATCTGTCCATGCACGGTCACAGAATACATTCATCAAGAACATAAACATACATGCATACTACACACACCTAACTCTTGTCAAATGAAAAGTGGAATATGTGTACTTCACATACATATAACACTCCCTACAGTCAGAGCTATCTGCTGTGTGGTATAGACTTAAGTTGGCACATACTGGGTTCAGTCCTTATCTTCAGTACTGCCTATTCTGTGCAACTTCACTTTGGTCATTCAACACCCTCAGACTTGTCCAAGAATTCAGAGGTTATATTATGAGAATGAGATAATGCTCAAAGTCTTCTCAGGTTTTCAGTAGCAGCTGGAAATGTTTCTTTTTAATCTGGTTCTATAAAAAATAAAGAAAAACCAAGGTCCTAGCTTGTAATATTTGCTAATTTCTTTGGTGTAAATATTCCCAACATTGCCCAAGTTGAGTTTGGTAACTCATGATGTCTGTGAACTTGGAACTGGAAAGAGGTATTAGTCAGCTTTTGTGAGTCTATGCTGGCTCCAGCTCACCATGCACATACTACTTATCTTACAGTAGAAGGTAGAGCATTAGCAATGGCCTTGGGAGTTCTCTATGACTAAACTTGGGTCCCAGTCCTCTCCTTCCTTTTTCCATTATGTAAGACACATAAGTGTCTCACCTTTGCGTGTGTAATTCTCTGCTCAGCCCTAACTTCCCATTTCACCCCTTTGTGGGCTCTGTTCAAGTTTACCTTCTTTCTGAATATCCTAAAATTCAGCCTTTGCTTTTCACTTAGTACTGGTTTAGTCTGGCTTATTCTATTTTCTCTTGTTTTGTCTTGACTGTCTTTGATGTAGGAATGGAAGAAGGCGAGAACAGACGTCTTATTCTATTTTGCTCACTGCTGACTCCACATAGCCTAGAACATGACCTGGGATGTTCTGGGGGGCAGGGAGAGAGGTAGGTCCAATATCTAAACAACTCTTAGACAGTCCTGGAAGACTGTCTAAGATATAGAGGATTCTCTATATCATTTTAGAGATCAGGAATAGAGTAAGCTGTGAGCCATAGGCTTTAGGACAGGTGCTATGTTGCCTTTGGGAACTGCCCAGGACTACCTGCATGGGCTATTATGCACTGATCAAGTTGAACTACCTCCAGTACAGGCCTAGAAATGTGAACAGACAAAAACAGCTCACATCCTCACTGACTTTGGGTGGGGCCTCCTGTACCTACACCCAGTGTTGAAATGGATGCTGGATGGCACTGAAAAATAGGCCATGAATAGAAAAGGCTATGAAGCTGGCCTTGTGCTCAGACAGCTGAGGGCTTAGCTTGGAGTTGTGGCAGGGCTAGTTCTTATTTAGGTGCAGAATCTACCTAGAGTCCATAGCTTATGTACAGTGCTCAGGAGAACTGGTTCCATGCCTGGCTAAGGCCCCTCCTCCTGATCCTACTTCCTGAGGGTCATGTTTTGCCCTTTCCAGTTACTGTGTTCTGATATAGTCAACTACTCTGGAACTTTGGGACTCCTTTCTAGAATTATGTTCTGAGTCTGACTAGAGGGAGTCAGGGTCTGAGATGTGCCCATAGGGAGGGATGTCACCCTTGGTCACTCCAGACTCCATTTTCCTCTTTATTTCTTTGAGGCAGTAAGATTTCTGAAGGTGACACCTGCCTACAGAAATCCCTGGGACCTCAGAGACCAGGAGAGGCTGTGGTACAGTTTTCCTAGTTTCCTGGGATCCTGTGAGAAAGGTATACTTTGGGAGTTTACATCAGCTGCAGCACCCAAAAATACAGGAGCCTTGCCCCAACTCTAGTAGAGGCTGCACATATATAACAGAGCCTGCCCTACTGGGGTGGGTGTGGTTCTCCAAGAACAGCAGAGTAGGAGGTGTTCCTGTCAGACCTGCAGCCCAGGCTCCTCCCAAGTATTGCCATAGAGTTGGGAAAAGGGGAGGGGAAAGGTATGTTTTTCCTTAGCCCTAACCCTAACCCTGAGTCATTAAACCCACAGAATGGTTAGCCTTCTGATCTCAAGAGGTCTGTAGGTCTAGAGCTGACTCCTTGTTGTATGGGGATGGATGCCTGCCTAGATGGCAACACGGTAGCTGTGGGCTCCACATAACAGAAACAGCTGTAGACCAGTAACACTTGGGGACTAAGGCCTGTACTATGCTATTTACCAGAAGCTCCCACACAGTTGTTGGGCCCAACAAGACCCAGGTTGGGGCAGTGGAGGTTGATGGTGGCCACTGTCCCCTTGGATATGCAACAGACTGGGCAGGCTCTGCCTGCTCACCACTGACTCAGTGCTGGTCTTGGTTTCACTCTCAGCCTAGACTGCTCCCCAGGGAGGAGCAGTATCAACTTCCTCATCTTGCTTTGGATTTGAATCCCTCCAAGCTGGCTAGGGATCACCCCGAGTTGCTGGAAGATGTGATGCCCACATTATCACTCACACTGTGGCATACACAATCATACAGGGAAAGCACAAAGTTGTACTCAGACTCCAGGTCCCGTGCCACACCGCTCCAGCCAGACACGCCCCTCTGCTCACCGTCCCAGGGATGTAGTGGAAGATCTTGTTAGCCGCGGTGTCCCCATCAGGCCTAGCCTCGGTGCCAAACAGGCTAGCCAGCTTCCTGGCGCTGTCCTCTCTGGGAACAAGGGAAACCGAAGGCTCACGGCCTGGTCCAGGCAGTAGGTCCAGGGAGACCCTGTTCCCTTGTGGCCAGGCCACACCCCTCACCTGTTTCCCTTGAGCGAGGGCTTTCTGGAAAAGGAGGCCCGTAGCCTCCTGGGGGTCTGAGGGACGCAGTGGCTGTTCCCCATGGATGGCAGCTGCTAGCTTAGGCTGGGCAGGTCGACAGGTCTGGGTCCTTGGTTCCGTCTGCTAACACCTCCCGCTGGTGGGCGTAGCCACAGGTTGCCCTGCCCCTACCCTGGGGCTGGAGGAGGCTCCTCTCTGGGCCCGGATTGGCCCCTTTTGAGGGAAACCTTCCAGTGAGGGCCCAGGTTTTCTAGGCCCAAGGCAGTCAGCCTTGGGGTAGGGTAGGTATTTCCTGATTGGACCAGGAGCCCTCATCTCAGCACTCTGTATAAACCTAGACACAAGGGCTTGGTCTATATACACCCTGACACTTGAATTCAGACTGGAGGTGCCTAGACGTTGGAGTTCTATGGAGGCAGGGATTTTTCCTCCCAGTTGCCCCTCCCCTGCCAGGGTACATACATCCTGTTTCCACTTGAATCCCAGCTGTCTGAGTCATTGGTGACTGTAGGGGGCGTGTGCTCACTCTTAGCTGCTCAAGAAGTGCAACTTCATATAAAGGGAGGCCAGAACCCTCCCCCAGCTTCTCTTCTTTCTGGGCCAACCCTCACCCAGACCTAAGTCAGGGTTCCCAAAACTTAATCAAATACAAGAAAGAGGCCACATGCCTCCCAGGTTTCTAAGGCAGTAAAGTAGGGGCCTATCTTTCTCATTTACCCCATAGTCCCATATCATAGCAGCCTCATGACTAGGATGATAGCCAGTCTCTGCTGATCAACAGATATACCAGTCTGTCCCGTTTGGATGCAGAAGTGCCATTTTGCAGCCCCAGACATTAACATTTGAGTCTGGCTGCACACTTGCCTGTAGACCTTCACTTTGTTGTCCAGAGAGGAGTCAAAGATGTGCTGTAGGCCCACAAGCAGAAGGTACAAAGGGGGCTAGAGATGGACATTCAGCCTCAGGCCCATGGAGCCCAAGAAACATGTTTATTGTTCAAGTTGGCTCATATTGCTGTGTAGGATCTAAGTGCATGTTGTGTGCCCAGCTCCATAGAAGACCCAGAAAAGACATCACACTGTATACACAAGACATAGGAAATATGTCTGCTTTGTGTCCTTCAGGGACAGTGCCTGGCAGAGACAGATAATTGCTGTGTGCAAAGCGCTGGCCAGGGGTCTGCATCTTCTTAGAAAGCCCTTGTCTCTGCTCCTGTTGCAACAGTTGCTCTGCCCCTTACTGTTTGCAAGGCCCAGCTATGTTGCTCATCCTTCCAGTGAGTGTCCACCCCCAGCATTCTCTTCTGTTCCACAAAGGGAGATAGTTAAGAGAACACTCCGAAGGGCTCCTTGGTCCCCTACATGCTGGAGAGCTAACAATTGAGAGTAAATGTGTGAACTGGTAGCTGCAGCACTTTTCAATCCATCAATAAATAGTGAATCAATAAATAAGTGAGTAAACAAACAGCACACAAATAAATGAACAAGGACAAATGAACACAGAGACAAAGACGAAGAACAGGAAATCTCTGGTGGGCTATGTGATCTGCCCTAACACTTGGTAGAGGAGACAGAGGTGGTAGGGCCACCCCGTAGGGTTTAAGGCATGTGGGAGGCTGCGGGGCCTCTGTACAGTCTGACATGTGTCAGAGGCTGGTAGAGGACACAGACAGCGTGGGTGAGGAAGGTGGTGGGAAGTTGAGCAGTTCCAGCACTGCCACACCCACACTGCTGCGTCTTGTGAACATGCAGGATGCTGCCACCCACTTGTTGGTCCTCGGGTTGTACTTCTCTATGGAGTTGAGGCTGGAGCTGCCATCATTGCCCCCCACAGCGTAGAGCCAGCCATCCATGGCCACCAGGTCATGTGTGCTCCTGGGGAATTGGATAGGCAAGAGTAAGCCCAAGGGGCAAGCCAAGAGACAGGCCAAATGAGTGGGGTGTAGAGGGAGAAGCCATAGGGACAGGGTGACAAAAGGAGTCCCATATGCTCAGGAAGAACCCAAGGACCTGCTGTACTGTTGAGGTGCTGTGAACACAACCCCTGGAGCTACACTCCTGGAATAAACCAGATGTAGTGGCAGAACCACTCACCACCCACCCCTGGCCTTATACACCTGCGGATATTCATGGGTGCCACACTCTCCCAGGCACCAGCCTTGGTGCTATATCGCTCCACTGAGTTGAGGCAGCTTGTACCATCATTGCCCCCTGCGACATACAGGGCACCCTCCAGCACTGCTACTCCTGCTGAGCTTCGCCTGCTCAGCATGGAAGCCACAGGTGTCCAAGAATTCACCTGTAGAGACAAGAGGACAGGCTGGAAGCAGACCCACCAAGGGCACCTCACCCTACCACCATATAGAATCTACTTGTTGCTAGGTACCTGAGGGTCAGGGATAGGATAGAGAAAGTGGACCCCTTGGATGGCACAGGAGGCCAGAATCTGGGATTATGCCCCATTCCACCCAGCCCTTCAGAAGAGGACACTGTGATGGGGTGCGCTATGCACCTGGGGCTCATACTTCTCCACGGTGGCCAGGTGTGATGAACTGTCATAACCACCCACGGCGTACAGGTTCCCATCTGTGGGAAGGCAATAGACCCACGAAGCTCCTGCAGGGTGTAGGAATTTTGGGGGTGGGTGGGAAGGGGATAGGCAGGAAAGCAGGTACCACAGGAAACAGGTCCTGTCACCCACCAAGTGTGGCCACACGCACATATCGCCTCCGGGTGCTCATGGCAGCAATGGATGTCCATGTTCCTGTCAGTGGGTCATAGCGTTCAGCACTGTGGACACCAGAATGATGTTGATGTTCAATTACAGCAGTCAAGTGATCCTTTCCCAGGATTTGTCCCCTCATCTCCCCAAAGCTATGGCTGAAATACTGAACATCACAGACTCAATGAATAGATAGCAAGGTGTGCTGGGTGGATATAGGCTACTGGCTGCTTGGGCTGGAGGGAGGGCCCCTCCAGGGGGAGAATGGTGCCAAGGCCCTGCTGTTGCTGTGACCTGAGGTTAAACAAACCTTACGGACCCAGTATCCTGGATTAGGCAGGACCTCATTCTCTTAGCCAGATGTGACTTCACAGTCAATCCAGCCTCATCTGCTGCTGCTGAGCCAACCCTGCAAGGCTATTGGGGCCCTAACCCAAACTACTACCTGTTGAGGCAGGAAGCCCCATCGTAGCCACCAGCTGCATACAGGAGCCCATGCAGGGCAGCTACACCTAGGCAGCTTCGCCTTGTGCCCATGGAGACCTCGGGCTGCCATGTGTTTGTCACAGGGTCATAGGACTCCACCGTAGCCAGGTCTGAGGTTCCATCATAGCTAGGAGAAGAGTCCGCTACTGATCAAGGATGGCCTGGCAGGCATGTGACAAACCTTTGAGCCTGCATACCCAGCTTCTATGCTTACCCGCCCACAGCATACAGTCGGTTCCCAACAGCAGCAACTCCTACACGAGCCCGACGTGTAGACATGGAGGCCACCACATGCCAGCGGTCAGTTCGAGTGTCATATGCTTCACAGTCTCCATGGATAGCAAACAGGCTCCCACCACCTGGAAGATGGGTAACAATATAAATAACAGGACTCAAGAAGGCTGGGCAGAGGACTCTAGTGTGACTCAAGTACAAAGACATGAAGGCTCCAGGGGTGGGAAGAGATAGAGACTGGGTCACACTAGTGGGTCACATACCATAAGGTCTTTGAGACACACAGGTCATAAGTAGAATGGGTTGGGTTTGTATTCTGAGTTGGGATAGATGGCCTAGGGCAAGAATGGGAAGAAGAAAGGGTTCAACATACCAACAGCAAAGAGCACAGGGCCAGCACCCTCACAGCGACGGGGTCTTGTGCGGCTAGTACCCAGAACACCTCTCTGCTCAGGCAGCAGGTGGAACTTAAGGGCCTCAATGAGCAGATCCTTGCAGTCAGGGTGATGCCTCACAAGGCTTTCAGCATCCACGTGACCCAATAGGAAATCTCGGCTCAGCAGAGGCAGCCGTACACACTTCATCAGCTAGGGCAGGAGGTGCCATGTAAGGCAAGACCCTAGGGCATACTTGTCCCAGGGCTAAGACCCACTCAGGTGCCTATAGGACTTGTACGATTGGTTCTTGAGACAGGTGGCTGTATTACTCCAAAGGAGTCTCTGAATGGAAGATGCTAGGGACTCGAAGAATTAAGCTTATACCATAGCCACCTGCATTCCCTTCTAGACAGCATGGGAGCTCCAGGACTTGGCCTCACCCTTGGTACATGCTGCCTCCGAGTGTCTACATCATGTTTGACCCAGCTCAGGACTGCACGATACACATCTTCCTCTGAGGGCACATTCAGGCTATCACTAGAGACCAATTCCAGCACCTGGGGGTGAGAGGTCCTCAGACCTGACATCTGGGTAGGGGAGGGCCCAGAAACCCCTGAATGTGTCAGACAGAGGGCACGTGCATACACATGCACAAACACACACACACACACACACACACACACACTTAATGTTCTTAGAGTGAAGGACCAAGCAGAGTCAAGATTCACAGATTTTGTTTCCAGTAGTGGTGCTGATGGGTAGAGGGGTGAGGAGTGTCCGAGATCCTGAGTAGTCTTGGGTACATAGAATCAGAGACTGGGAAATTATGGTCCTGTGGTAAAGACAGGCATCTAAAACAAATGATTGGGTGAAATGAGAAGATGGAAACAGGGTTGGGAGATGGCCAGGGAATGAATGAATCATAGGGTAAAACTTGCACCAGAAACTTGAAATGAGGATTGCAGAACACTGGCTGCTAGGGTCTGGGCTGGGGCAATGCATGGTGGGGGCTGGGCCCAAACTGGCATGTTACCTGCTTCAGTGGTTACCTGCTTCAGTGGCAACAGCATGAACTCCTCAGTCTTGGCCACATCCACGAAGTGCTGCAGCACGTACCTGTGTGCTGCCTTGAGCAGGTCACTGCATGAGTGTGTGTCTGCAAATCCTCGAATGCCCAGGCAGTTGGAAGGGTCGAGCTGGCTCAGGAGGAACTTGCAGCAGGCATCTCGAACACCATTCAACTGTAGAAGGCTGGCAGCTGGGAGTAGAGTCTGGGGAATGAAGATGGGTGAGGCAGGAGGGGACCAGAAGAGCACAGAGAACTGGATATTGAGGAGAAGCATGGGGAGGCCAGGGTACACAGATCTGGGCTGGAGATCTCAGGGAACATGGGTATGGGAATGGCATGCCTCACCTGAACGTTGCCTTCGCCCACCACAATCTCAGCCGTGTATGCAAACTGTACCAGCTGGTCTAAGGCTTGCGGGTCAATGTCATGCAGCGTCACATGTGTCTGGCGGCTCTCACTCATCTCATCTGTGAAGACAGTGGATTAGGCAGCCTGCCCTGGGAGATCTGCAGAGATCCCCCTAGGGCTGCCCAGACTGTTGTATGTGGTACTTGCTTGTGAACATGGCGTGGAAGTAGGGGCTACAGGAGGCCAACACCACCTTATGAGCACGGATTTCCTTGGCTGCTACATGCAGGACGATGTCACACAGAAGGCCACGCTGCCGCATGCGACTCATAGCCACAAAAGCATCATGGTAGTGCCGTTTGGAGTTGTGTGCCACACTGTGACCCTCTCTGCTTAACAGCTGCATGGAACCTTCCATCGGGGCTGCAGGACGGGCCTGCCTGGGCCGAGCTCGCTCTGCCTCGGGGCTGCAGGCCACAGGACTAGGTCAGTGTTTATATACTGTAGAAAGTCACTCACACACCTTTGAGAATTCCTAGCACAGCCAAGGCAGCTGCAATCTATTCCCAGTAGTTCAGTCTTCAGGGACCAAAAGTCCATCAAGGACCATCCTGTCACTCACTGCCACTTTCCAAGGCTCAAGTTCTCTCTCCTGTCAAGGAACCTTGCTGGAGCCAGAGCAGATTCTTTTATAAATTTAAGCCTACTCTTAACTGCCACCTGTCCCTCTTCCTCTGCTGACTACCTCTCCTAGTGCTCCAAGCTCCTCTTCTAGTGCCCCGAGGAGAAGCAGGCATTTTCCAGAGAGCCGTGTCCTCAGCACTTATTGTGAGCATTGGAGAGAAGTTGGCCAAAGCTGTCCCTCTGAACTGAATCCCCAAATCCCAATCACCAGGCGCTGGGAGCAGCCCCTTCTGCCCCACTCTGCAAATCTGTTTAATAGTGCCTGGAGAACCAAAGGGCTGAGACCTTGCACCACCTCTAGCAGGGCGCCATCCCTCCCTCCATCCCTCCACCCTACTCACGCCGGCGGCTGAGGCGGCGGTGGCGCCTCAGGCCCGGGCCCCGGGCTACTGTGCTCTGGACTCTGCGTCCTGCCAGCAGGCCGCTCGCCACGGGGCTGCATAACTTCGGCCGCCAAACCTGCGACAGACAGCGCAACGCTGTTTGACTGATTCGGGCCGTAGAAAGACTGCCTGGGCACTCTGTCCACTCCGGCGGCGCTCGCCGGTCTGCGCAGCCCCTGTTTCTCGGCGCCGCCCGCCCTGCTTCACACAAGGTTGCAGGACCTGCTCCCCATCCCCATCCGGATCAGCGCTGCGCAGACAGCTTCCCTCACTCCCAGACCCCTCTCTTCCAAGGAACACTTAACCTGCGTTTGGCGCCTTGGTTAGCTTCAAGTTCCAGTACCCCAGTACTCACCTGCTAGATCTTGCTGTGACTGACAAAGCTCCATAGCACTAGGGTCGAGCTGGACGCTAGCCCTCAAGTCTTATCCTCGGGCCTGGTTTTCAACAAGAGTGTGGAAAGGCTCAGCGCACATACACATACATATTTGAGCATTAGGTGGATGGGAGCTGCTAGGGTCTGAGAGGTGCTGTATTATCTATTGACATGGATACAGCATTCTTGTCACATCCAGGCTCCCCAAGGAATTGGGTGTCCTTTGACTTAAAAAATATTTTTTTCATTTTATTTTATGTATATAAGTGTTTTGCCTATTTGTGTATTATATAAATTACATGTGTGCCTACGGAAACTGGAAGAGAGCATCAGATCTCCTGAGACTCAAGTTACCAACAGTTGTGAACCACCCCGTGGACACTGGGAATTGGACCCCCGTCCTCTGGAAGAGTAGCTAGTGCTTTTAAGTCCCAACCATCTCTATCCAGCTCCAGGTTGGTCGGTCGGTCGGTCTGCCTGCCTACTATTTATCATCTGTTTATCTATCTATCTATCTATCTATCTATCTATCTATCTATCTATCTTTATCTGGTTCTTCGAGACAGAGACTCTGTGTAGTCGTAGCTGTTCTGGAATTCGCTTTGTATAGACTGGCTTCGGACTCTGAGATTCGCCTGCCTCTGAGTGCTGAGATAAAAGGCGTGCTCGTTACTTTTTTTTTAAAAAGATTTTTTTTCCTGGGCGTGGTGGGCAGGGCTGTTCGGATTTTCAGCCTTGTTTCCCAGGTGGGAACGGTTGTTACTGTGTTTTATGAAGGGCTTTGAGCTGTGAGAGAGCACTGGTGAATTTTTGCGGAACTCGCTACTTAGCACACCTGCTGCGCCAAGATGAAGAAGGCACCCTTCCGCCTGGGGACCGCCCGCACTACCGCTTGAGAACCCTAAAGCCACCAGCAGGGTAGGACGGGCGGGGCTCCCGAGAGGAAGTCTGGCTGCACAGGGCATTCTGGGCCCGGAAGTGAGGCGCATGCTGCTTTGAGCATCATGGCTGCATCTCGCTCTCCCCGGAGGTGAGTTGAATAAGTGGGCGTCCGGATCCCGGCAGGCGCTTGCTCTCGGGGCTCTTTATGTTTCTAAGTGTGGCTGGCGGGCTGGCAGAGGTCTTGACCTGATTTAACTTGCAGGCGACTGGCAGAATTAACAGTTGATGAGTTCTTGGCCTCGGGCTTTGAGTCGGAATCCGAATCGGAGCTGGAGGACGTCAAAGAGGCTGCAGCGAAAGAGGAAAAAGGGCGAAGAGCCTTCTCTAACTTGGAGCAGCGGGGCACGCGCACCTCACCCAGGTGAGAGCCGGTCCCTCCCTTCACCCTCCGGCCCCGCCGCACGACGATCTACTTCCAGTAGTTCACGCTGCTACACAGAACCATGGATTAGCGGACTTTGGGCCGATGTGCGTTGGAAGATAGTGTAGAAGGCTGCTTTTTTTTTTTTTTTAAACCACCAAGAAAAGCACTTGGCCCGGGCGGTGGTGGCGCACGCCTTTAATCCCAGCACTTCGGAGGCAGAGGCAGGCGGATTTCTGAGTTCGAGGCCAGCCTGGTCTACAGAGTGAGTTCCAGGACAGCCAGCCAGAACTACACAGAGAAACCCTGTCTTGAAAAACCAAAAAAAAAAAAAAGAAAAAGAAAAGAAAAAAAGAAAAGCATTTGGCCCTGGATAAACCAGTGGGTTTGTTGGAGGAAAAGTAACTATGGGTAGAAGGGAAATATGGAGACTGGAGGGCGTGTTCGCCAGTGCAGATAAGGTCTCTGGGCGGGAATGCTGAGATGGGTGCAGGGCTTAATATTAAATGATGACAATTTGAGCGAGAAATGAAAAGAAAAAGCAGGCAGCCTTTGAGGAATTGGAGTAGAACATGGCTGTGGCAGAACAGATCCAGGAAAGTAGCAAGTCAGAGTGACAATGAAGGGGCCTGGTTCTAGAAAGTCTTTTGGTAAAATGGGAAGCTGTCTCAGGGCTAAGCAGAGAATTGATGTTAGATATCATCCAAAGGGGTCTCTAGGGTTGTTGTGATTGGAAGAGTTGCACGGTTGGAAATGGAGAGTTTTGAGGGGAAGTGCACACATGGTTTGGAGGTGTTATTGTAGGAGAGGTAACAACACTTACAACAATGAGGTGAGCATGGTGGGTGCACAGCTGGTCTGGGAGTGCCCCAATCTTATGCTGAATTTGAAATGGTTGTATTGAAACAATGTCAAAAAGTGCTGTGTATGTGTGATTATGGAAGAGAGACGAGCCTGATGATTTACCTCTGGATAATCCTGCTTGGTCTTTGGTCCTACAGTGAAGGGAATATACTAATGTGGCTTCATTGAGGCAACAACCAAATTGGCTATGTGGAAGGACAAAAAACTTCTTCCCATGTTGACTTTTCACTGGTCTTACTGACACCCATTTTCTCAGCCTGCATAAAGGGCATGCTTCTGAGCACAAAGACCAGCTCTCTCGGCTAAAGGACAGAGACCCTGAGTTCTACAAGTTCCTGCAGGAGAATGACCAGAGTCTACTGGACTTCAGTGACTCAGACAGCTCTGTGGAGGAAGAAGAGCAATTCCACTCCCTGCCAGACATGCTGGAGGTGAAACCTGGCAGACCTGGGCATTGGGGCACCAATGATTTCTAGACACTGTCTCAGCTTTGTTCTTTTGTATCTTGTACAGGAAACAAGTGAAACGGAGGAAGATGGAGGAGAGGACAGTGACACATTGCCCAGAGGACTGCAGAGGAAGAAGAATGAGCCTGTACCTGTAACCCTTGCCATGGTGGAGAGATGGAAGCAGGGTGCCATGGTGAGAAGCAGTATAAGTTGGGTGTCTGGATCTCCACAGGCTGGAGACTCGGACCTTACCTCATTTGAGGTATCTGAGATAGTAGGTGAAAAGACTGTGCTTCTGGGAAGTATATAATGAGGGTCTTTCTAAGTGCTAGGGTTCTTATTTGTAGTGTATAGTCCTGCCTACTTCCTTCTCACTCTCTATCAGGGTCCTGGGCGTTGTGGGGTGGGTATAGAGTTTGTTTCATTTCATTTCGTTATCAAGATATCACAGACTGGGTAATTTGTTTTTTGTTGTTGTCTTAGTTTTTATTTATGTATATGTGTGTTTTGCCTGCATATATGTTGGTGTACCATATATATGTTCATAGTTAGCAAATGGCTGTGAGCCACCATGTGTGTGCTGGGAATCAAACCTGGATCATCTGGAAGACCAGTTAGTGTTAACTACCAAACCATCTCTCCAGCCCCCGACTAGATAATTTGTAAAGAAATTTAATTGGCTTACATTGCTGGAGGATGGCAGGTCCAAGCATATGGTGATAGTCTTTGGTAAAGGCCTTGTGTGATGTATGATACTTGTTCAGATATATCTCTTTTGAGTTGTTAGATATCTAGCCCAGGACTTGTATATTCTAGGTAATCACTAGTATCCTAAGCCCTGTGACTGTCCTATAAGTCGGCTAATGCCACCATAGAGTCCTGAACCTTGTTGTCTCATGTAATCTTGATTACTTTTCAAAGGCTCTACTTCCAGTTATCACCAAATAAACTTGGATATTAAATATCTACTATATAAGTTTTTTGAACCATAGTCAGACTTAGTATTATTTGTTCACTGGGGAGTGGGAAATGAAGTCAGTGTCCTTTGAATAATTTCATACTTAACTTAGAGGTTTTGGGACTTTTTACGACAGGAGATCACTATGTAAATCACCCTGGTGGCTAACCTTGAACTCTATATAGAAAAGTTTGGCCTCAAAACTTGCTGTGGTCTCCTTGCCTTTGCTTTCCTAGTGTTGGCATAGTAGACATCAACTACCATGCTTAGTTTTAGCATTGGTTTCTTTAGGGAAGAAAGTAAAAAGGGAGAAATTCCATGTACTTTCTGGAGCAGGTTTGTAGTACAGTATTCTCTCCCCTTTCTTCTGGGACTCCTAAGACAGGCTCTACCTATCCAAGTGGGCTCAATACCTATTTTGTTGTTGGCTTATGGTCCAGTGATCTTTGCCCTACAATTGCTCTGGCCCTGAGTTTGTGGGTTAGGAGCACCTTTTCAACTTGGAGCATGTTCCTGGAGCCAGGTACTGTGAACTAGTCTTCTAGTGATCTTGATCTCTTGCCTCTTCAGCAGCACCTTACTCCCAAGCTGTTCCATGAAGTTGTACAGGCATTCAGAGCAGCTGTAGCCACCACCCAAGGAGACCAGGAAGCTGCTGAGACTTGCAGGTTCCAGGTCACAGATAGTGCTGGTGAGCTGGGGACAGGGGACCTGGGTCAGGCTTCAGTGTGACACCTATGTTCCCTATAAAGGTGAATGACACTTTTGTTCCTTGCAGTGTTTAATGCTCTGGTTACTTTCTGCATTCGTGATCTCTGTGGTTGCCTTCAGAAGCTACTATTTGGAAAGACACCAAAGGATAGCAACAGGTAAGGGGATGGCCAGGAGTTTTGTCATTAAAGTAGAGGAGGTCACAGAAAGTCTTAAGGAAACACAGAGAACAACTAATAAATACAGATGAGTCATGGTGGGGCTGAGAGTAGACATAGCCATGTGTCTTGAGGTAGCAAATACAGAAGAACAAAACCTGAAGGAGAGATGGTGGCAGTTGGTTGATGCATTGACAGGATGTGTCCATCCAGAGGCAGCAGAGAATGAAGAGGGCAAGGAAACCAACAGGTGGAGAGGGTAGAGAATAAGCCAGATGATTGGACAGAAGCCCAAGTCAATGGCTAATGCACCCAGATTCTGGGGAGCAGTTGTCATGAAGGGATAAGTGAGATTTTAGAAACAGGTTTGCCCCCCTGAGTTAGGTACAGTGTTTGAGGTATCGCACAGATGAGACGGTGTAGGTTTGCATGCTGGAAGGTTAGACAGTGGAGAATAAGGAGTAAGTGGGGACACTAAGGAATAAGGTGTAAAACTCACAGGGAATTAGTTGCTGTTGCCAGGTGTTCAGCTATTTGGCAGTTAAAGGGTCTGGAGTTTAGGTAAATTTAGGTAAAACTGAGTATATAAGTGCATTTTTTAATGGTATGTGGCATGTACAGGTCTGAGGCACACAGCCTGCAATAACAAGGGGTGACTGGTTAGGCCCCGTAGGTCTTGAATGCTGTCTACGAGTTTGGATGGATGGAGCTACAGGGACTCAGAAGAGAAATCTATCTGAATGTCCTAGGGAAGATACTGAACTTTTTGTTGTTCTGAAGTTGTTCTAAACTCTGGCCAAATTGGTGGCCTGTGCAAGGGGCAGGTGTTGCCTTCCTGCAGGTGTCAGTCTGGGCTATGCTTAAGAAGTTCCTGGTAAGCCTTTGTGTCTACCAGCTGTAAGGAGCCCCTTGGCGTTTGTGTATATGGGGTCGGGTTGTATGACCTTGTGCTTGGCAGACTTGTGTTGAATTTCAGGAATGGGGTGGGTGTTTTCCCCGCAGGATGCTGCTGCCATCTAGTAGCCCACTGTGGGGGAAGCTCCGTGTGGATGTCAAGACATACCTGAGTGCAGTTGTACAGGTACTGTTCTGGTGGGTAAAGAATCCCAGGAGACCTGGTCATGTCTGGTAGTCTGATGCTCTCTTACACCCCAGACTTGAATGACTTTCTCTTTTTCTTTAGCTAGTAGCCTGTCTAGCTGAAGCCACGGTGTCTGCAGCTGTCCTGCAGCATATCAGCAGCTTGGTTCCTTACTACCTGACTTTCCCTAAGCAGTGCCGAATGTTGCTCAAGGTATGTTAGCCTGTTCTATGTTGGTGTAGCTAGGAGTGCATATGTTTACCTTTTTTGTCCTACTCTTGGCTAGGACAGAGGCAGCATTTGTGCCTATACTTGGGCTCCTGCTGTGCCCTCCACTCCACCAAGGGTCCCAGTCTCAGATAGCCCCCAGTCCTCTCAGGGCAGCATTGCTTAGTAATGTGAGAATAGGCTCCACTGAGGCATGCCTGCTAGCCATGGAGGGTTCTAGGCCAGGAAAGGCAGTGATGTATCTTTTTTTCAGAGGATGGTAGTTCTATGGAGCACAGGTGAAGAATCTCTGCGGGTCCTGGCCTTCCTGGTACTCATCAGAGTCTGCCGGCACAAGAAGGAATCCTTCCTTGGTCCTATCCTGAAGGTAGCGTGAATCTTGTTCATTAAGGTCTGTGTTGGGAATCAGCATGAATGCCTAGCAGACAGCCTTTGTGGTTGATGGTACTTACTGGGACTTGATGCTAAACTGATCACAGTTTTCTTACCAAGAAAATATGGTGGCGCTGGGCTGTGGTGGCGCACGCCTTTAATCCTAGCACTTGGGAGGCAGAGGCAGGCGGATTTCTGAGTTCGAGAGTTCGAGGCTAGCCTGGTCTACAGAGTGAGTTCTAGGACAGCTAGGGCTACACAGAGAAACCCTGTCTCGAAAAAAAAAAAAGAAGAAGAAGAAGAAAAAATAAAATAGGGTGGTGATGGGAACAGGAATCCATGGTCTTCTGGGTATTGGTGATAGTGGGCTCTTTTGTATTGGCGGCAGGGGGCTCTTTTCCCCTTGGGATGAGAATGTTATACCTAGGAAATAGGAACATGTCTGAGGCCACAACCAAGATCCCCACTGTCTAGCTCCAAGCCTGGGGTGGCATCACCTGGAGTCCCACTGTACAGACTCAGCATGAAGCAAAACATCTCCTCTACTTCCTTTCTAGGCCTTCAGTCATGTCCTTGCCTATTCCTCATCTTACCCTTCTCTTACCATACACCTTCCTCTCTTCTGCATATTTTAGATTATTTGCCTTGAGGCTGGTGGGTGCAAGTGTGTGGGCTGAGAAACATCAGAGTCCTTGAGTGCTGGGAACCATTTAAGAATTGAGTCTGCAGCTGAGTCTGGGTCAGCAGTTCTCATGGAAAGTCCCAGGTGTTGGCAGGTGGCTTGGAACTGAACAATAGTTGCTCAGGTGGCTTTAACTTTGGTTTGTCTGTCAGCAAATGTACATCATGTATGTGAGAAACTGCAAGTTCACCTCTCCCAGTACCCTCCCCCTCATAAGCTTCATGCAACGGACACTGACTGAACTACTTGCCTTGGACCCCAGCGTTTCCTATCAGCATGCCTTCCTCTACATCCGACAGCTTGCAGTTCACCTGCGTAATGCTATGACCACAGGCAAGAAGGTACATGGTCAGACCCTCCTAAGCCAGTAGCCCCACCCAGGGCCTTAAGGCATGTTAGAAGCCACTTTTTAATTTGGGAAGGCTGCTCAGCACTCTGGAGGGAGGGTTTGGCTGATTCTGGCAGGGAAGAATGGGCCTTAGATGTAAACATTACTCTCACCAGGAGACATACCAGTCCGTGTACAACTGGCAGTATGTGCACTGCCTCTACCTATGGTGTCGAGTTCTGAGTGCCCTTGGTTCCAGTGAAGTCCTGCAGCCCCTACTCTACCCTCTCTCACAGATCATCATTGGCTGTATCAAGTGAGTTCAAGGACAGGGCTATGTTAGATTATCCTGGGGGTTGAGGACAGCAAGTTCCTTGGGATACTTGGCAGTGCTCTTGGTATAGGGCAGAAGTTTCTGATCTGTTAGCTACATTGTACAAAGAATTTTCTCGGGTGAACATACCTTAGATACTAGCTTTTGTGTCTGTAGTTTCTGAATAGGGTCTGAGAAGATGAACTGGATATAGATTTCAGGCAACTGGGCTTTGCAGTCAGCCTCTACTTGGGTAAATAGGTTAGCTGCTTGGGCCTTGTGTAGTTGGAGAGCATTCAGATCTAGTTTTAAGTGCTTTTGATATGTTGTGAGTGTGCTGCATACCTCCACTGAAGACTGGGCTACAAAGGGAAAGAGACAGGTGGTACAAGAAAACAAAGCAGCGAGTGGAGAGCAAAGGAGGCAGGAGTGAATGAAACTAAACTAAAGCTGGATGGGTATCTTTCAGTCCTGCAGCTGAGTGGTAGGGCAGTACCCAAGGCCAAGCATTTTGGTTGTCCCTGTTGATTTTGTTGACTATTTAAATTACTATTCCCCATGGGTGCTATGAGTACTCACCCTGTAGGAATGACTAGGACCTCCTGTAGTTGGTGCTTGTGAATGGGGAGGAGTCAGACAGTGGGCAGCTAACACTGATGTTTGGGCCTGGCTACCTGACTAGGCTCTGCTCCTTTTCTCTCCAGGTTGTTACCCACTGCCCGCTTTTATCCGTTGCGCATGCATTGTGTACGTGCCCTGACATTGCTGTCCCAGACCATCGGCACCTTCATCCCTGTTCTGCCCTTCATTCTTGAGGTGACTGTGCTAGGCACAACTTGGGTTAGACTTAGAAATGTCTTTTGGAAACCATACCTCCTTCTTTGTGTCTGCCAGTGCTAACTTCTAACAATGGCCCTGTGGCCCCCTGTCTTTGCAGTCCTTGTAGATCTGCATTTAGTCTTTCCAAGTCTCATACTCACTATGACACCTTTCTTGTTTTCCTAAATAGACCTTATTCTGACCTCTACCTTGGTTCACTGTACCTGCCCTTGGTCTCTTCACATCAGGTCCAGATTCCCTTGTGAACCACAAGGGTTGAAACCAAGCCCTCTGCTAACAGTGTCACTGCTCTTCCTTTAATTTATGGGTAGGAAAAAGGGGGATATTGATATCAGTTCTATATGTTAGTTAGCATCCTTTGCTTAGATAGAGAAAGAACATTCCCTACTCCCAATTTATTATTAGTCATTGTAGCTGGTTAGGCTTCCAGAAACATGTTACATAAGGGTTTTTTTGTTGTTGTTGTTTTGGTCAGGGCTTTTCTATAGAACCTTCCCTCTCTATGCTTCTACATGTACCTTGTGCCTCCTTGGTTTACCTGTTCTGTGTGTGGGGTCTCCTAGTAGTTGGGGAGGTATCCTTGGACCAAGAGGTTAGGCTAGACTCCTATTTCCCTCTTTTCTTAGGAAGGCCAAACTGTATAGCCTGCAAAGTCTGTGGGGTATGGAAAACACAGTCTCTCCCCTAAGACTTGCCTTTCTCTTCTCTGTGTTTCTTTGTTGCTGGTTGTATTCACAGTGCCTGGGATGCATGAGGCCCAGATTCATATAACCACTGTCTCTAAAGGTGGTTAAGTGTGTATACAGGAGTCCTTATTGTTATCTGTCAAGGGGCTCAGGGCTCTGGAAGATGAACAGGGTCTGGAGGCATCTCTGGTGTTGAGTTGTCTTTAGTTGTACAGCCTGGTCTTGGGGGATCTCTTTGGGTTGGGCTGACACTCTGTGGGTAGATTTTCCAGCAGGTGGACTTCAATAGGCGGCCAGGCCGCATGAGCTCCAAGCCCATCAACTTCTCTGTGATCTTGAAGCTGTCCAGCACCAACCTGCAGGAGAAGGCATACCGGGTGAGGCTGACCTCAAGGTCTTCTGGGAAAAGCCTGGGGCTATGTTTTAGTTGGCTCACTAGTACTTCAGGCAAGCAAGGGATTCCCATTGTGCAGCATTTGTGGTTTCTTTTGAGACCAGATCTCTCTATTATGTAGCCCTTGCTGCCCTGGAACTTGCCATATAGATAAGGCTCACCTGTAAACTCACCTCTCAAATACTGAGATTGTGGTTTTTGTAGTCATAGACCAATGACTCCTTAATCTTAGTCTGAAGCTGGGTGTGGCTTGGGGGAGGTTGTGAGTACTGTTTTATAGCCCTGGTCTTGGAGATTTAGCAGAATTGGGGTGAAATATAAGATCATGGGCTACTGGGCTTCATCATCTAATGAAGTTGGGCCTGCCCCCTTAGGATGGCCTACTGGAACAGCTATATGACCTTATTCTGGAATACCTGCATAGCCAGGCCCATAGCATCGCTTTCCCAGAGTTGGTGCTGCCTACTGTTCTACAGGTATGTGCTCAACACCTGACTTCCTTTCCCTGGCCAGACCTTGGCATCCTCTTTGTGGCTAACTTGTACAATCTTTTAGTAGGTTTGTTTTCCCCTTACGTTCTAGTCCTAGAAGACCAGTAGCAACACCATGTTTATACAGCTACCTGGTGCCAGATTCATTGGTGCCAGTGTGGGGAGAGAGTGATCATTTGCCTTGGTGGCTTGAGCTTTTCTCTGGGGACTGTGGAATTAACTTGTAAAGGATTATTAGCCACTGGCAAAGTTGGGTCAGGTCTGGGTAACTTAATCAGGGTCTCAAGAATTTATAGACCCTTACCTAAGCTGTCTGGAGCCTACCATAGACTATGGAAGTCTAAAGCCTGGGTTGGTCTGGTGCCCATTTTGCTTTCCTAGGTGGTCCTAGTAGTGAAATGCAGTTCTCCCTCTTTTCAGCTCTCTCTCTACCCCTTCTGAGAATCTGTTTGCTCTTAGCTCAGCTATTTCCCATCTCAGGCCCTTCTCATAGGAGGAGGCTAGTGCTGTCCCTTTGTGGTACTCGTAAGGGATTACTCATAGGCTTGTTGGTATTGGGGTGTTGCTCATACCTGAGCTATACCTGTGTCAAGCTCATATAGACACAGGTGTATGTGTGAAGGCAGAAATTGCATATATAGCTATGCACATGGGCTCTATCACTATTGGTTGCATTATGTGGCATTGACCTCCCCCTATGTCCTCTTGGCTGATGATGTCAGGTAGTCAGGACACTTTTAGTTTTAGGTTCAACATTTTAGGTGTATGGACGTGTAGATCTAGAGTAGGAGTTAGCAGATATGTTTCAGTTAAAATCAAAATAGCAAAAAAAAAAAAAATTAAGGTTTTATGACTTTTCATAGCTCTCAGGCTGTTGCAGTAGCACTCAGACAAGCACATGAGTAAAGCACATGAGCAAGGTCTTATGCCTGTGAGACCTAATTAAGAGATTGATAGCAGGTCCTTATGTCTCCTTGTGATTGTCACATGGCTTTTTACTGCTTGGACCCACTCGGGGGTGAGGACTGGAAGGAACTATCACTGGAGCTGTACTAAGTCCTTCCTTTCTGCAGCTGAAATCTTTTCTCCGGGAGTGCAAAGTGGCTAACTACTGCCGGCAGGTGCGCCAGCTGCTGGAGAAAGTGCAAGAGAACACAGAATATATCCAAAGCCTTCGACAGAGAGTGACTTTCAGCGTGTCTGACCAGCTGGCAGTGGTGGGTTGGAACTTGGCATCTGCACTGGAATGGTGCTGCCTGAGGTCAACAATTAGGGTGTGGTAGGTGTTTAAGGGTTTCCCAGGATGATCATGGTCCTGAATTTACCCAATCCTTAGGATGCTTGGGAGAAGCAGGTCCGAGAAGAGGGGACCCCTCTCACCAGATACTACAGCCACTGGAAGAAGCTGAGGGACCGTGAGATCCAGCTGGAGATCAGTGGCAAAGAGCGGGTATGGCTGGGGGTCAAGCAGGTTATTTGTAAAGGGCTGAGGGAGTGAAGTTGGAAAAGGAAACCAAAGCAAGAGGGAAAAAAGAAAGGTGAGTTTGAGTGAAGCCTGTAAATTGCTGTTTACCTGCCAGATAGCTGGTCCCATGTGTTGCTATAGATGGTACCTGAGGTGGGGCTGGGCTAACCCAGTTTTCTTGGACTTTCCCTACCCTCATTATTTGTTCTGTTTTTGGTCCTTGAAGCTAGAAGACCTGAACTTCCCAGAGATCAAAAGGCGGAAAGTGGAAGACAGGAAGGATGAAGATAGGAAAGAATTAAAAGACCTGTTTGAGTTGGACAGTTCTGAGGGAGAGGACAGCACAGACTTCTTTGAGAGAGGTGAGGTGGGATTGGTTACGAGCTGGGTGTGTCTGGAGCATTCATGTCTGGTTAGTGAGCAGACCTGTTTTGTTGTTTAGTGAGCAGACCTGTTTTGTTGTTTTTAATTTTTATGTCTGTGTGTTTTGCCTACATGTATGTCTGTATCACATATCCCCTGAGACTAGAGTTAGAGACAGTTGTAAGTCTCCATGTGGGCACTGGGAGTCAAACCCAGGTCCTTAAACCACTGAGCCATCTCTCTAGCCTCTAGATGTGTTTCTTATACTACTCATTGGCCCCTTATATTTAAGCTGGGGACTCAATATTGGTAATTGTCACCATGCTGGGGCCTCTATATGGGTGGCAGAAAGGGCTAGTGGCCCCCTTGCCACTGCTGAGGCCTGGGGCCCTATTGGATGTCCAGAGGGCTACTGGACTAGCCAGCTCTCCTTTGTAGCTGCTCATCTTGCCCTGTTATTGCACCTGGAGTTGTGTGTTTCTTCATTTGCAGAAGTTCCTGGGCTCCTGGAAGCTCACCGAGGAATGAAAGATGATCAGGAGGAAGAAGATAAAGAAGAAGGTGCCAGCAATTCAGAGGGTAAATGGTTTCTATTATGAAATAGACTGGCCCTGGAGTCTGTCTGGAGGCAAGGCCATGGGAACACAGCTCTAAGCCAGGCTTATGCCCCTTCCAGGCCAGCTGCTGTGTACTTTCTAGCAACCAGCTATATAGCATGATGATAAATTTAATTAATGCTGTAATTAATTAGTGATGAGTAAGTAACTTCTTTTTTTTTGTTTTTTGGGGTTTTTTTGTTTTTTAGGGGTTTTTTGTTTTTTCGATACAGGGTTTTTCTGTATAGCCCAGGCTGTCCTGGAACTCATTCTATAGACCAGGCTGGCCTCGAACTCAGAAATCCGCCTGCCTCTGCTTCCCAAGTGCTAGGATTAAAGGCGTGCGCCACCACTGCCCGGCTTTTGTTTTGTTTTGCTTTGTTTTTGTTTTTGTTTTGAGTAAGTGACTTCTAAGGCTGGCTTTTTCATGATCTAGCAGAATTTATGTAGTCTCTTCTTTCTCTGTAGATGGAGACACAGACCCAGGGGTGGATCTGAGTGAACTGTGGCAGCTGGCTCAGGGACCGCAGGATGAGCTGGAGGATCTTCAGCTCTCAGAAGAGGACTGAGGCTCCTGGAGGCCTTGAGGACGACTGTGCAGCAAGAGGACAGTAGACATTAAACAGGATTTTATTGTTACAGCACAACAGAACAAATATACTAAGAGCCATTTTGACCCTGAAAGGAAACTGTTTCTGCAGAGCCTTCTGCTGCCCCAAGCAGGAGGCTGACCCTGACCTGCAGAGTTGTCCCAGTTCAGAGTGGGGAGGGTGGCTCCATAGCCTCTCCACTTTGTCTGTCTTTGGTTTGTCTGCAGACCACTGCAGTTACTCCTAGAAGGTAAATCCATTATTTTCTTCTTAAGCCGTATGTTTTTCTTTTAAAAATACTCTTGGCGTTTTTGCATCTAAAAGAGGGAAATACCCTGTGGGTGGGGTGGCCAATTTCACTGGGTATTAGGGAGTATTACAGTTGCCTGCTAGATCATTAGAGAAGCTGGGAAGGATCTGGGGCCCCTGGGAGCAGAGCTATGGTCCCTGACCCATTCTCCTGCTTGGGTGAGGCTTGGCTTGTGGGCAGGTGAGTCCCTTCATATGGGGAGGTGGTGGTTGCTGGGGACAGGGGTTGCTGTCCTGGGCTGAGCTCAGGTGCTTGCAGGCTTGGTGGCTGCAGCGGCAGGGCCACAGGGAAGCTGGCCATATAGAAGACACGGCCCAGGCGCTTGGCCACCTACAAAGAGATGAAGCTGGGTGAATACCTGCTAAGTAAAGGGGCAAAGGAAAACAGTTCCAGGTACAAAGAATCCTTATGCCCTCTCTAGATTGATGAAAGCACTGGACATACTTACTTGTGCCCTGATCTTGAGGGCAGGCCCTAGCTTCAGTCCCATGGTGTTCAGAAGGTGCTCTTCTGTCAGTAGAGGCAAAGTTTCTCCATCTATTCCTTGTTCTCTGAATACCTGGGGACAAGTTAGGCCCATAGAGTAGAGTTGTATGTCTTGCATGTAAAAATAACTCAGCAAAAGGAAAGTTCTTTTTTGTGGGGTGTAGAGACTGGGACATTGCCCAGAACTGGGCCTCTTGGCCTAGCCCTAGGGACCTGCCACTCCCCTCACCCTGGCATACTCGCTACAGCCAGAAAGGCCCCCCACGAAGTTGCAGACATCATCTACAGTCCACTTGTTGACATCCTCAGGGACTGTGGTCTCCTCATCAGTGAAGAGCCCCCCCATGGTACCTGGAGAGAGAAAGGATGGAGAGAAAGGGCTTGGGCTTTTCCATTTCTTTGCCTCCTTCCCCATTGGCTGACCTCTTAATTGGTTAAAGTCCTTGGCTCAATGACAAAGGATTTTTCTCCCCATGGAACACCCCCTATCAGTGGGTGGCTA
>NW_021619838.1:0-27756 GCF_004785775.1 Grammomys surdaster | reverse complement strand
CAAAGGATTTTTCTCCCCATGGAACACCCCCTATCAGTGGGTGGCTAGGGTTGCCCACCTGTGTGGAAGTAGGGGCTGACTGCTCCACAGGGGAATCCCAGGGGCAGTGGAGGGGGCAGTGTGGACTCTGATCGAGGCCCCTTTCCTTCTGCTCTGGTCCCTCCTGTTGGGACTTGGCTGGGAGTAGAGGCCCCTTCCCTGGCAGCTGCTATCTCAGGGTCCTCTCCATCTGAGTCCTTGGATGGCTCCTCAGAGACATCTTGAGCCCAGAGGCCAGCCCCTGTTGTCTCCTTAGGTTCGCTGGGCTGGGCTGAGGCAGCACCAAGACTCCCCTTTTGGGACCGGCTTCGGGCAGATTCCTTGGCTGGGATAGGGGGTCCTGGGCCTGGGGGTCCCTGGGGTGGCAGGGCCAGTAGTGGTGCTGAGCTGTGTTTCAAAACCAGCATGGAGCCACGTCGCTGGAGTTCGTCAGGACCCTCAGGGAGATGCAAGGCCACCTCTGACGCCAGTAGCTGTGGCCGGTGAGCACTGCCCAGTTCTTTCTGCCTAAGCAACTCAGACATCTCCAGCCTGGACCAAAAGGACAGATGGTGGGAGTCAGCCTGGGCGTACTTAAAAGTACTCCCACTGGTCTTCCAGGTGCTTACCGAGCCAAGCTCTGCTTCCGTAGAAGCTCCTGCTGCCGAGCTAGCATCTCAGCCTGGGCAGAGGGTAGGAAGCTGTAACCTGGAATAGAAGAAAAAGGCTGTTGAAGCTGGATGCTCTGCACTACCTTTATCTACCTTCTGCACCTAGAGAGAGCCTTATAGGGATACAAAGGGCTTACATACCCAGCTTTCTCACCTGGGGTCTGACACAGAGCTGTGGGCATCCCCAAAAAAGGAGGCCGGAGATGGGAGCCCATTGTGATGTGGGGGGCGTTCTGGGGTGACAGCAAAGGGGGTGGCTGTGACAGCTCCCTGTGGACGGCAGAATAGTGAGCATATGCCTGGTTCCATCTGTACACACCCCCTCTTTCCTGTGATTGCCTCTGGGTACACCCCTGCTGACCCTTCTAATTGCTGACCCCTTGCGTGGTTGTTGATTTGCTGGTTATGGCTTCGGCTTGTACACAAACACACACGCCCGTCCAAGCAGGCAGCGCCAATTCATCTCCCTGTCAGCACAGAGGCGATGACCCTGTGGGCCACATTGCATCGGTAATTACTGGTGTGAGGGATTCCTGTCATCCTGAGCAGTGAGGGGAGGGGCACAGGACAGGGCAATTAGCTACAATTCGTAGATGTGGCAGATGCTGCAGTCTGTGGCAGGTTGGGGATAGGGTGTGTCTGGGAAACCTGGGGCCCCTACCCAATGCTTTCCTTGGGTTAACTAGTCTGCTATGGAGACAGTTTATACTGTGAACATCTCTGATGTCTCTGTGGAGCTACAGCAGGGTTGGGGTGGAGGGGGTGTATGTCCTTAACTGAATCCTCTGGCTGGTGGGAATTCCAGACGGTAAGTGGCTTATTCCTTGCCTTAGTATACCACCACCTGTGAGGGGAGGGCCACTGCTCTCTCAGGGCACTTCTTTCTTTTTTTTTTTTTAATTAATCAATTTATTTTTTTTTCAAATTGTAATTTTTACTTATTCACACAGGGGTTATAAACACAAAAAGGCAGGACGAGGGGAAGGGGATGACACTGGAGCATGTCTTCTCTAAGTATAGAAGGGCTGTGGTGATTCTAATCTTGTGAAGGCAGGGACAGAGGCCTGACCTCCAGTAATTGAAGGGGACCTTGTAATGGCTCTGGTCCCCCTGTCGTTGTCCAATGAGGCATGAGGGCCATACCCATCCCGATGTCTTTTTCCTGGAGAGGGGATACCTTTGACATCAACCCCTATGTAGTCAGGCTTGTCCCTCAGGGAACCCAGAGAGATATTTTTAACTTTTATTTATATTCCCTTGGAGTGCTTAGCCTCGCAGCCAAAGCAAGAATTCAGATCGCCAGTTAGAGGGGCTTCTGGATGGCCCCTCTCTGCTTGGTCTAGGGGTGGAAGTCTCCTCTTTTAGGTTGGGTGGAGATGGGTTTTGGGAACACCCTCTCAGGGCACTTCTACTAGGCTGGGATAGTAGAGTTGTTCAACAAGAAAATTGTAATGGCTCTTGGCATTCCTGCCAGGGGTGGGCATTCCTGCATATTCCCCCCTCCCCCCCAAAAAATATTTTCTTGGGTCTTTGCTCAGCACAGGTGGTTTTAGGAGTTTCCCATAGTGGACCTTGAACATGGTAAATGTAGTATCCATATATGTGATAGAGGACTCAAGAGAAAGAAAGGATTGGTCTCAAGTAACAAGCACAGAATATGGGGCCTTGCTGAAACACCATCTTAGTACCTTTCAGAGAAGGATGTGGTAGCAGCTGGAACTGTTCCCTCCCGGTGCTGAACTAGGCCTTGCTTCCGTCGATGGCCTGCTGTAGATGAGGGCAGGTGTACTTCCAAGCTACTGGGACCCCTCAGTGTTGCAGTTGCCATTTCCTGCCGTACCCTTAACAGATCTGGGAAGGGAGGTGATAGCAGTGACCCAGATAAGCTCCCCTAGGATTTTCCCCCTTTCTTAGTGAGCAGGGCATTGGCCCAGTGAAGGTAAGAACAGAATGGGAGGAGGAGACTCTCACATGTCCTAAGCCCAGTTTTGTGTCACAGGCTGGAGGAGGATCAGCAGGGAAGGCAGTTTGCAATAGGACTTACAGGGTGCAGCCAGGCAAGTGAACTTGGAAAAGAATATAAATAAGCTGGTAACCAAAATGAGCTGGGGAAAAAAGGCTCCAACATACAGAGTATTGGTGCTAATTTGATTTGAACCTTCACAAGGTCAGAGGTGTAAGAGCATAGGGCTGTTGCAAGTAGGTGAGTGGGACAAGAGTCCATGGATTAGAAGGGGACCTCAAACAGAAGGCTGCCCAGGTAACTCATTTCTAGACAGGAGGCAAGAAAAGGATGGACTTGTCACCCCCATAAAGCAACTCATAGCATACATGGTTATAATAGCAGATACCATTAACTAGCAATAACACACTGTCACAGTCCAACATGGTTGTGATATGTGCCCCCTTTGCATTTAGGAAGAGAGGAGGCTCCTAGCCCCTTTAGTTCCCCTAGCTTAAGCTCTACTTTTCTATCACTTTGCTGCTGCCTGTTTATATATTAGTAACTGAAAAAGGGAGGTGGTTCTAGCTAGGGCTTGAAGCCAAACCCCAGAACCTAATAAGCCCAGTCCATCCCAGTTGTGCTCTATGCAATGGTGATTGACAACTAGCTTGCTTGGACAGTCTCCTGCACAGGCCAGCAGAGCTGGGTAAGCAATTAAAAAGAAAGATTTTTAAATTATTAACATTTAGTGAATTATTCAGGCTCTTGGTGCCTGAGCTGCCCTAGGGGACAGTGACTTCTGCAAGAATCAGAAATCCTATTCCCTTCCCCGAGTCCCCAGCCACTTCTGCCAGAAAAGACAAGATTTCCCCAGTGCTGTAGCTGCACGGGGTGTTCCTCAATTCCTAGGTAGCAAGGATAGTGCCTCAAGGCTTGCCTTCCCTCAAGCAACCTGGGGCAACTAGTAGTCACATCCCTGCTGTGACACAGGTTCCTATTTCTGCCATGCCCTCCTCCCCATATGACAACAACAAAAGCCTGTAAAGTCTTGGCAGAATATCGACATGACCACAGATTCATGGTATTGCACTGACTGCTCTGGGAGTGAAGATAACCTAGCATAGGCCAGATGTTGAACATCTCTTCAACAAAGAACAGGTGAATAAATTCTGTCCCACCCTCACCTGGGCTCTCCTCAGGGATGAACAGTAGAGGACTGAGAATAGTGAGACAGTTAGGCTGTATCACTATCTGGAAGCCCTTCTATGTATCCAATACTGGTCTTGGTGTTGACCTCCAAACATCCAGATCCTTTCTTGGGGTAAGCTTAGTACACAGTATGGAAAGGTAACAGTTGGCACATTTGGAGTGCTGGGGGTGGAAGTGGCACATACCGTGGCTGGGGATACCCAAGTGGTAGAGTCGTTGGGTTTCCTCAAAGGGACCAGCCTCATTCAGAGCTGACATGAGCTGATGGTAGTGGTCCTCAGGGGCCATTGTAGACTCCAGGTCTGGAAGCAGCAACGTCTCTGTTGGACAGAGGACAAGGGGAAAGTCAAGGCCTCCTCTCTTATGGTATCCACCCAAGGTCTGGGGAGCCCTACAAGACATGAACTCATTGCTCCCCCCCTTTCCCATGACATGCCTCCCTTTCCCAAGTTGGGCTTTCACCTTGGGGGGCCTTGTTTCGGGCCTTCTTCTCTGAAGAACAGTCACTGGTAATGTAGGGGCAGCTCAGCCTCTTGCCCAATAGGTCACCTGTAGAGGATAGAGTGAACCCCATCCAGTGCCTCATGGCTTGGAGAGGCCATCTCTGTCTTTGCTCAGTTTGGAATACCAACCACCACTATGTTCTCCTTGGCAGTTAAAACTTTGTCTAATCTGGTGTCCCAGGCTAGAGAGCACTATGACAGGTAGATGCGGAGTATAGTAAAGGCACAAAGCAATCCTGATGCTGGCCTTGGGGCATGGAAATAGAAATAATGAGAATTCCACATCAGTGTTTCACCAGACAGTCTCCTGTAAGTTCATGTGCTTCCCTAGCCTCTCCTTGGGGGAACTGAGTGGCCTGTCTTTGCCTCCTAGGATAGGGTTGGCCACTGTGCAGGTGTTGGGGAGGCTAGTCCAGAAAGCATACTTCAAAATCCCAACCTACTTCATTCTGGATCTTCACAGCCCTGCCACCAGAAGCTCAAGTTCTTCCCCAAGTAACTTTTCTGCTACACTTGTGACTCAGAAAGGAAGTCCTTGTCTCTCTCCTTGGTGGTATTTGTCTGCCTGCATATCCAGGTTCTGAGCTCGTGATGGGACTCCTAAGCAAACTCACCCCATAGTGCACAGCCTATCTGTGCTATGCTTTTATGAGGCCAGGCCCAGCCTCTGCTTACAATACCCCAGAGATCATACCCCCACATACCAAACCTCAGGCATTAATTGACCCAATTCCAGACTGGCCTAAACACTGCTGCCCAGCTTCCTCTTGAGCTCCTGCCCTGAGGTTTAGGGCCTTTGCTGAACAGCCCATACCATCATGGCTTCAAGGTAAGGTCCTGTCTCTGCCCTCCTTATCCTCACCAGCTAGGGGAGTGTGGAGGAACAATTCCATGGATTATTCAAATATCTCTATAATGCATAGTAAGGGCTGCTTCTCCATGTATGCCCACCCTCCCCCAAAGCTGGTAGTACCATCACCAGAACTGGATTCCATTTTTAAAAAATTCCTTAATCTGTCTTTTTTTTTTTTTTTTATCAGATTGGGGAAGTGTGGCAGCAAAAACGCTGATCAATCTCCACATTATGGCTGACAGAATGGTGCTAATAACTTATTGATCTCAACTACCTCACTGCTGTTTAGTCTAGCAGGCCATCTTAGCCTCTGCCCCAGAGAAAGAGACAGCACCTACTGTCTGGACAAGAGTTCCACCCATAATATCTCAAGGCAGATGGATCCAGCAGACAGATGATGGGTATCTGGCTTCACTTGGGGCCATCAATAGTGTATCAGAGACCAGTGGGCAGAAGGGGCAGCAGCTGATCTAGACAGGAAGGAGGGTCCCTTAGGTCTGTGTGTCCTGGTCGCATTCACTCTGTGCCTGTTGTCCTTGTCCCAACCCACAGATCCCCTTAAGGATTAGGCAAGGGCTCTTTTCACAGCAGTCTGTGCCCACTTAAAAAAAAATGGCTACCCCCAAAGGAGAGGGAGAGGGAGGGAGAGAGAGGGGGAGACAGAATCTTTCTATTCTTGGAGTTCGGGTAACAGTCTGGTGGAGAAGATCATGGAATCACCTCAAATAAGACTCAGTACTGTGGCAGACTTAATGAAGCCACATTCACTCCCAGAACACCAAGGTGCTGCTAACATTAGGCAGTCACTGTAACTGCCTGATGTGTAATAGGAAGATGCACAAAATTATAAAATCTGTGGCAAGCCCTATAGTTCTCTCTGGTCCAGGGAGCAGTAGTACAGTGGAGGAATGAACACCTACAAGGACTGAAAGAAAACCCTTAGGAAGTAGGGACAAGACCTTAAAAGAATGCATATGTGAAACCTGTGTACAATACACACTCCCATAGTTATGCATAGTATGAACCTCTGCATGGAGTGCAAAGGGCAGAGTAGCCAGATAGATGACTAAACATCACAAAGAAACCTGTGCGTGTGTGCGTGTGCGTGTGTGTGTGTGTGTGTACACGAGCGCGTGCGTGCACACGCACGCGGTACACAGACACCACAACAAGCATCATCATGACTATGGGAGGAAGTACACACACATATATACTTGTGCACCCAAGGAGCACATGAGCAAGTACAGGGGGAGGGCCTGTGAGCTCAGAATATCTCAATCATTACAGACTCCCTTGGCTCTACCCAATCAATGGGGCAATTAGATTTTATCAGCTGCTTGCTCAGCTGCTTCCATCAGGCTGGGCCTCCATCAGGTCCTTAACTGTTCCAGAAGCAGTCACCTACCAGCCCACAAAGCCTTTAAGCACATGGAGCTTTGATAAGGATGTCCACTCTGATGGACCACACCCACCCAGCCTTTCTAAACACTGCAGCCACTACCAGAAACATCCCATCTAGGACAGAAAGGTCCCTCAGGGCCCCTGAAACTCAGGTTTGCCCTGAAGCCTTATGGCCTGTTTTTCCCTGGAGTGCCCTGATCTCTCCAGGTTGCCTCTCTCTTTCCGAACTCCTGTGGCTTCCTCGGTAGTCCTGGGGGCCGTAATGTATACACTTTGCTCGGGTTCAGGACCCCAGGGAGGCAGAACTTGCTTTTGCTACATGAGCCGTTCTGCAGTGGGCAGTTCTGAGCCTAGGAGAGGCTTACATGATATCTGTCCTTTTGAGGAAAGGGTGGTAGATCTCAGTCACTCTAAACCCACTCTAGCAAAAGCCTAGGAGCAGCCTCTGTTGCAGCCCTGTCTGCCTGGCTGGCTGGGATTAACACAATTACCACCACATGTAGCCCCAGGGGAAAGGCAGCCTCACACCTCCCCCCTCCTCTGCTGGCCTCTGGCTGCCAGCCAAAGTGCTCAGGGCCCAGAGCTGCTGATCAGAGACTTGGGGACGACAGTAGGCTCTCTTTAGTCAGGATAGCTGTGGCACCATAGTCCCACTTCACCCTTAATATCTCACCTCCAGGTCCAAGGCCAATTTCCACGTTGCCTCTCTGGAAGTCACAGTGTCTTGGATGCTCAGGCATAACGAGGCATCGGCTTCGATGTACACTGGATATAAGGGTGGGGAGGTTGTTGTCCTGGCTGCAGCAGAGCAAGACAGGCCAAGCCATGAGCTGCCTCATGGGTTGGGAGTTTAGCACATAGTCAGCATGAAGGTGCATGACTCATGGACAGTATCCAAAGCCAGGTGCACAGCTCTGACAGAGCACATGTGACAGAGCACGTGTGAATGCCTACTAAACAGACCAAAAGGAAGCCAGGACCTGGCACTTAGACCCAATTGCAGTTCTAAGGCAGTCCCTCCAGCTATTCTTTGTAGAGAAAAGTATGCCCTGCCCTGCCTTTGAGGGCAGCCTGTAGAGAAGGTAAGCTGCCAAACATACTGCCAGTTCTGACAGCAAGAACATGGCAAGTATTTCCTAGTTCTTAGTACTTTAAAATAAGGATACTGAGGTTCTGACCAGAGCTCTTTAGCTACCAAGACTCATGCTCATTAGCAGAATGCTAGAAGGCCTAGGTGACACACCATCCATGGGTGGGTTCAAGACTTTTAGTCAGGCACTTTTGGCTTGGTATAACAGCATTTAACTCTTTTTTTTTTTTTTCCTGTGTTTCTCCTTGCTGAGCCAGCTGAATCCTCATCCACAGAGCCCCATAGAGGAGAGGATGTATAAATGGGGAATACCTTACCCTGAAGTTCTGAAAGCACACCCACATCAGTAGCGAAAGGAGAAACAGGAAACCAAAGCCAGGGCAGGAACAGTGGTGCCCAGCACTCAGCACATGCCCTCCGTGGCCCACCTGTGACAGAGCAGCCTTGGATTCTGGCAGAGTGTCTACGAAGTGACCTGGGAATCAACTCTAAACCTCATTAAATAGCTTCCAGCCCCTCCAGGGTGACTGGAGCTGGGCTAATCCAGGACTGGCATCTAAGCAGATAAGTTTCATCAGCAGATACCCCAGTGGGGCCCAGCCTGGATGCCCAGATGTGGTGTTCTCCCCACCCCAGCACTACAGGCCCAGAGGGCAGGTGGGGGTATAAGTACTTTATAGGATTAATTGGCATGAGACTCATCCCCTGCATCCTCATCAGTGTCGGGGTGTCAGAGAGAAATGCTATCTCAGCATGAGGGAGTTGTGGGCTAACTAGGCACAGGCTGCAGTAGCTTCAGAGTGGCTCTGATGGGAATTTCTTTCTGGTTAGGAGGTGAAGCAGTTTCTCCAGGGAGGGGGGCAGAAAGTCTGTTCTCTGTGAACGCAGCCTGGCCCACAGAAAAAAAGTGAGGTCTCCTACCTGGACCCGTATCTGGAAAAGCCTAGTGACATCAGAGTCACTAAGCACTGGATAACATGATTCCATGTGATACCTGGTCAAACAGGACTTGAACTTGGGGCATCCATCTCTCATTCTGCCTTGGTAGTTTGTTCTATGGGCCCAATGGTGACTCAGTTCTGAAAACCTGTTCCTATAGCTTGGTCATTCATTGAAAACGATTATGCTGATTTTATATAGCTCTGAAAAATTCCACATATATATGTCTGAAGATGCATTAATTATGCCCTTAGCATCATGGTATTGGGTTCTTGAGGCTACAATGCTCCCTCTGCATCCCACTGCACCCTACCATATGTTATATGGACTAAGCCCTGACTATCTCAGGAGGCTGAGGCATGGATGAAGAGATGATGGTCATGGAAAAGCCAGAAAGAGAAAAAGATTGGTTTATCATGCCTTCTGAGGTCTCCACCCTGTTCCTTTGGTGTTATCTTGAAATCCAGACTTGTTCCCTTATCTGTCAGTTTAGGAAACTGAGGTGCCAGAGGCTATATTTCCAAGGCTTTACAGACAGGAGGGGAAGTTAGGGCTATCTACCTGATCCAAGCAGGCAGGCAGTTTCACTGCAGGGTTTATCAGAGGTCCAAAGACAGATGGACATGTGGATCAGACACTCAGAGACAGACAGATTCATAGACAGGAGAAAGAGTAGGCAGGCCAACAAGGCAGAACAAAGTCAGGTGGAGGTAGCACAAAGCAGCTAGCTGGTCTTGGCCACCAGCAGACCTTCCTTTCTAGACACTAGATCCACCAGTAAGTAAGCTGAAGGGTGTCAGTTTCCCTTGGTCTGCTATTTTCTTCCCCTTATTTTGTTATAATTCTGGCTCTTAGGACTAAGGGCTTCTTGAGGGGTACCAGACTGCAGCTGTTGACACTGACAAACCTTTGTGGGCACATCCTCACTAAAGCCTGGTGAATGTGGGCAGGGCCATAGGAGGTAAGAACTGCTCATGTAGAAGCACAGCCACCAGCTTCTCTACTGCCCTTGCTAACAAATTTATCATATACCATGTAAAGTAAAAGGCTCATGAAATGTCATCAGTGTTCATAATGGTACATTAAGAATGATCAGTTGAGGGCTGGAGAGATGGCTCAGTGGTTAAGAGCACTGACTGCACTTCCAGAGGTCCTGAGTTCAAATCCCAGCAACCACATGGTGGCTCACAACCATCTGTAATGAGATCTGATGCCCTCTTCTGGTGTGTCTGAAGACAGCTACAGTGTATTCATATATAATAAATAAATCTTTAAAAAAAAAAAAAAAGAATGATCAGTTGAGCTTGCAACTCCAAAATGAGGTGGAAATAAGTTTAAAGATGTTTTTATGTTAATTCAACCCCAGGATGCAGGTGTTGTCAATCACACAAATAATAACACATTTGACAAGAAGCCAAGACACCTCAAATATGGTTTTGATCAGAGGAAGCTAGTCTCTTCCTGATGGACTTTTCCTGATGTATTCCTCTGGAGACCCTGGAATACGACTAGACCCTACTATGCAGAAGCTACAGCTGAGCATGCTTACAGACTTCTCCCTCAAGAACTGGGAGACTGACTGGATCTTTTCAACACTCAGCTTCCTTACCTGGTGACTTCATTTTCATCTCTTTGCTACATCCTGCATTTGCAGCCTCCACCATGCTTCCATATCATGAATCCATGTAGTCCCAAGAAAACACCTGACTTGATAGGCAGGGACTCCATACTTCCTTGGTGGAGAGCTTTCTGTGCCTTCTTTCTTGATGACAAAACCCAACATGTCCAGCATTCAAGGCCCAGATCTTTAGCCTCCACCTGGCCAGACCTGTGGCTTGTATCTTCTCCCTCCCTCTCTCCCTCCCTCCCTCCCTCTCTCCCTCCCTCCCTCTCTCCTTCCCTCTCTCCCTTTCTTCCTTCATTCCTTTGTTTTAGACAGGGTCTCTCTGTGCAGTCTTGGCTGTCCTTGAACCCACTCTGTAGCCCAGACTGTCCTCAAACTCACAGTGTTCTACCTGCATCTGCCTTCTGAGTGTACCATCACTGCCTCTTCCTCCATTCTAACACAGCTTTGCACACACCCTTTGCCCCAGTGAATTCTCATACGTCCTTCAGGATACCACTCATACACCACCATTCTCATCTCCTGGCCCATCTCTGGGAGGGATATCCAAGAATATTACAGCCTCTGTCTTTGAGCAGGTGGATATAATGTACAGTTCCATCATAGGTAGGATCCTTTTGCCCTCCTTCCAGTTTGTGCAAAAAGATATAGAAAACTTGATGGATACTCAGGTCACATTGGCTCATATTAGCTAAGATAATGAATAAGAAAGGGGACCATAGGCAGAGGAGGGAGAAAAGGCAGGCAGTGTAGAACTAATAAGCAGGCCCAAGGGGAAGCAAAGCAATAAAACTCTCTGTTGCCTGCGATGTGTGAGTAGATGTTTCACAAACTTGGACTCCTACCTGCAGGATGTTTCTCTGAAGGAAATATTCACATCCCAGTGGGTGTGGACTCTAAAAGGGGGAAACAGAGGGTCAGCAGGGCTCTAGAAATACACCTGGACAGAAGGGTGTACATGAATCTGGTTCTAGCTGCTGGACCAGTGGTTAGGGCAGTGTGCTATGCCAAGTTAAATGTGCTGCAGCTCCCACTGGCCAGGCTAGAGTCAGCTTCTGGTTTTATCAGAAATGAATGAGGACAACAGTCCTGACCTCACTTCACACTGGGCACTCAAAGTAGCCTTGGTCTTCCTCTGCATTGTACTTACTGTACTGAATCTAGTTGTTAGAACTGCTTCACCCATTGTGTGACCACAAGGAGAAACCTCAGAGCAGCCACCTGAGGCAGACTTGGAGCATCCACACCTAGGCCCTACTGCCACCAACCATAACCTGAAAAGTGACCTTTGCACAGACACAAAGTGCCTGGATGATATGTCAAGAAAGGTTTCTGCCTGAACTTGCCCCTCACAGTGTTTGCAGACCCTTGATGCCCCACCCCCTACAGTAGCCTCCTGCCCTGGCCATGGATCAAGTACCTTCTCTTCATGATATGGATATATGGATCATCCTCTTGCTTCAGGCTCAGCTGCTGCCCACAGGCTGGGCCACTTCCATCACTATCACCATCACTGGCTGAGAAACTGGGTGTTCTTTCTTTCTTTAGGGCATGTGTAGGGGGCAAAGTGACTGTTCTCTTGTCAGCCAGTCGTCCACGGTTCTGAGAAGGTGGGAAGAGGAGGTTAAGTTAGATTAGGCCATGCCCTCAGCCTCCAAGACTTGGGCCAAAGTGCAGAAGCCCCATTGCTGTAGAACAGCTCACAAGGATGGTAGTGTGGGACCCACATGCTCCCATCCAGTTCTCTGTAGCCTCAACCGGAGTGATGGCTCATCATACATGGTAAATTCCACCTTTCACATTCTAGAGGATGCCTCTTAACCCAGTTCCCTTCACGGGTTCTGGAGTCTGCTGGGATTTGTCTGCAGCATGATGCAAGGTTCTAGTTCCATTCTCTCTCTCCATTGTCAATGTTGACAAACAAAACCATCAATGAGCAGTCATTCCCACCCCCAGCCCCTGTTTCTGAGATATTGGGCATGCTAGGCAAGTGCTCTGCCTTCCAGCTACAATCAATATTCCTTTTCTTTTTCCATTTTGTTAGTGCTATACAGAGCCCACCTTAGGGACAATCTGAAGCCTATGCCTGGGACTTAGAGGAATTGGTGTCTTCCTGAACTGCTGGTCCCTTGCAAACTGCAGGCCTAGTGTTTATAGGACACGTGAAGAGGAGGCCAGACCATTTGTCCCATTTATCCTGATTGACACAGATTTTCATAAGACTTTTTTTTCTTTCCCTTGTAACCATGGTCTAAGTGTGTAGAGCTGTGGGTTCTTGTGCTGGGCCTCCGTACATAGGCATGTACTCAGGTCAGTACATGTAGCAGGTGAGCACTGTACAGAGCAGCATACTAGAGTGCTCTAGCTTCAGGCCCAGGACTTTCTCCATTCATCCTGTATCTTAAAGTCTTTCTGCTCTCAGGAGAAAGAAGGAAATCACTGGTTATTTTTTAGTATGTAGGAAGGCCTTTTCTTATTTAATAACACGCCACTGGCTCTGAGTGGTACAAATCTTAAGAATATCCGATTCTGCTGGGTGGTAGTGGTGCACGCTTTTAATCCTAGCACTTGGGAAGTAGAGGCAGGTAGATTTCTGAGTTCAAGGCCAGACTGGTCTACAGGGTGAGTTCCACAACAGCCAGGGCTACACAGAAAAACCCTGACTCAAAAAACAAAACAAAATAAAACAAAACACCCAAAACAAAACACCACCACCACCACCAACAACAACAACAAAAACATATCCAATTCCATCTCCTTTTTCAGTCTCCAAGGTCTCCTCTGACATCCTTGTCCTCATCACACTCATGAGCTCAGGAAATCTTAATCTTCCTTTAGAGGAAGGAGAAAGGAGAATCCTGTCCGTAAGTCATCCAGTACTCATTTGGGCTGCTACCATTAGTCATGTCCTCCAATACAGAGGTGCCTCTTCAGACACTGAATGGTTATCACTTCCAGATAAATGGCTTGTCTGGCTGAACAGTGTCCCACTTTGGGCTCTGGGAGTCTTTGAGTCTCTGCCTCATCTTCACTCAGGAATCTTCTAGGGCCTGCACTGGGACACTTTCCAGAGTAGGTGATATGGACCCTGTAGTACAAAGTTAGTGGTGTGAATTCTTATGGCCTGGGGATTGGTCTCAGGACAAGAGTGTTATTTCTATGGCTCTGTTTAAGATCTATCTGGTATTTGTCCTCCACTTTTCTAGGAATAGCAAAGTGAAGGTAAGGCTGCAGTGGGAGAAACCATTCCATAATTCCTGGGCTTCATCCTACAGACTCTATAAGCCATTCTATAATGGTTGGGCTTCATCCTACAGACACTATATCAGGCTTGTGTCCCAGGCATCTGTTATCCCACAGGCTTGGGAAATCATTTCTATGAACTCTTGCTTGTCTTTCAATAAGAAAAAGAAACATTTCTTTCTGCTTTCCATACAATGGGAAGAGAGACTCAAGGACCATCAGACTGCCACTTGAAAAAGAGCTAGAGCCAGTTGGTTATTGCCAGCCTCAGCCCCATGGTACACAGTTGGGCACAAGAACTTACCTACCTGCCCCCTCCATACTCTAAGGATATGAGGGGTTGATCTTGGGTGGTACTTTGGGGATGACCCATGAAAAATGGTACCAAGGATCCAGATGACCATCCTGATATTACCCAAGGACATAGCTTTCCTTATATACTGGAAATGTTAGCCAACCCTACTACTTAACAGAGCTGAAACCTTGGCTCCTAACTAAGATCTGATCCTTTTCTTTTTTCTTTTTTTTGATCTGATCCTTTTCATACAGTGCCATTGTTCAGGGACTCTGATTTATGTGCACACTGTATTCAATACTGGAATATCTGTGATACTGATATGTATGTGTGGTCCTGATTGTGTGGTAAGGGAATGAGCTGAAGTGTGAGAAAGGTGGGAAGGTTTTTCTAAGAAGGGTAGCCTCAGGTGGGATTTGTCTCCTATACATGGCAGGGATTGGGGGCCCTAGATAAGTAGTAGGCTCATTGATTTCCCACTTGAAGTGAGGGAGGGACCTGGCTACTTATTTCCCAGTCTTAGGTGGTTGCTCAACAGGCATTGGTTTATAAGTAGCATGGTTCCTCCAACCCAAACAGAAAACAGCCCTATAAGCCTAGTGAGGACCCCTCTCTTGCACCAGCTATCTGCAGAGTGCAGCAGTGGAGAGATTTGGTCCCAGCAACTGATGATGTCTGTATTCAACCTACATGTTGTGTGAATCTAGTATATGTGATAGCCTGAGGCTATCTGGTGGGGTAGGCATGCCGATCCTTTTCACCTGCTCCACACGTATGACTTTGTGGTTTCCAGCATACCCCTCAGGCCCCACGAGGAACCCATGAGGATACCCCACCACTAGACCAAATGAAACAAACTTAGGTAGTCAATTGGGTCCTACTAGGGCATCTCTGTCTCGTTCTGACCCTGCAGAAGGGATGCTGGGTAAAGCCAGGTACAGCCCTAGTTCAGCACAAAGACCCTAATTGCCTTCCCCCCAGGTTCTTTAACTGAGTCCCTCTCTTGAGGTAACCTCTTTTTCAAATGAATCCCTCAAACCCTTATTGCATGATGACATGTTGCTTGATCCCTAATCTCTCTTGTTCCTCATATCAATACGTTGTCTACCTTTGGTGAGAATCTCTAACCAGTTCCCAACTTCAACTCACTAGAACCTATACAACAAAGATTTTCCCCTGACCAGGCTATTTTCTCAGGTCTCTCAGACATTTAGGCCTATGCTGGGCAGGATTCCAACTCAGCACCCCAGAGACACAAGTTGCTCACACGCAAGCCTGGAATTACTCCAGATCACAGTCAAAGCAAGTCAGTCATGCCTCAGAATGAACACAATCCCACAATCAGCATCACTCCCAGATGTGCCAGATGATTTGGTAAACTCCAGGTCTGGGCCAAGAGAATCCCAAAAGCCTAAATTGAATGACATGATCCAGGAACAGGGCTATGAACCATTCCTATGATCTAAGTAGAAACAGTTCCAAGGGTACAGGTAGAAGAACTGAGGAGAGGTGACTCAGTGTTTAAGAATACTTGCTACTCTTGCAGAGGACCAGAGTTTTGTTTCTAAGCATCTATATGGCTCCTTAATACTGTATGTAATTCTAGTTCCAAGGCATCCGATGCCCTCTTCTGGTTTCATAGGCAGCACGCATGCCTGTGCTGTACACACACACACACACACACACACACACACACACACACACACAGGCTCATCCTGTATCAAACCTGGGAGGGGCTTCTGCACCTAGGATCCCTTGCCTTTCCAAGGAACAGTCTGGGAGAGTGGAATGTAACCCACTGCCCTATTTACTTTTCTCAGGTTTCTCTAGCATGTATGTAGAGCTGAAGTTAGGAGTCCCAGACAACATAGTCACCAATTTTGAAGCAGAAACCCAGCCCTTCTGCTCAACAAGCTCCAGCTTATCCCATATCTCACCACGGGCGAAGATATTCTACAGCCTGGACAATCGCAGATCGGGGGGTGCACTTGCAGGATCCCCTTGGACATAAGCGTCTTCAGGCTTTTCCCTGCCAGGAGACCGAGCAGAACACGTGAGGGAGAGGCCAGGTGCAGGTAGGATTAGCATCCTTTTTAGAGGTATAGTTAGTCGCAAGGCCAGACTTATCTCCTACCCCGATGGCACACAAAATTCACAATCTCTTACATCCACCATTGTTCAACCTCTCACACAATTCTCTTCCACCCTTGCGGCGGCTGCTTGGGAAATGCGGGGGCTCTGAAACTCAAATTCTGAGCGAGTGTCCCCTCCTGACCAAGGGAGTACTCCCCCCTCACCCCCAGCGCTCCAGCCTCTCCAAGCTGGTCTCAAGGTAACCCAGCTTAGTAGGGGCTAGGTGGGTTGAGCCCCGGATGAGGTAAGAGCTGTGGAGGGAATCTGGCCTCCTCCATTCTCTTCCTTGAAGGAAGAGTCAGTCCTCATGGGGGGCGTGACCCCCTAAACCGAACGCAATTTGGTCCCTAACTTTTTGGCTCCAGCCCCAGCACTTACTGCATCTAGCTCAGGAGCCTCCACATCGCACCTTTGGACCTACAGTCCAACAGGCTGTGACTGGCAGTACTGCCAATGTAGTTAGGTTCCGCTGCCCCCCACCTGCCCACACAGCCTCCAGTAGCGCGCACTCCACTAGCGCACCCTTGTCGCAAGTGCGCCCCACCACTACTGCCAGGAACCGCTGGCTCAGTGCCAGTAGAGAAGAGGCGTCCCTCCCACCGCCTCTAGCGAATTCCGGTAAACTTCCCCTGCCTTCAGGCCTCGCGGACCTTCCGAGCTAGGGATCTGCTGTGGATAACCCGGAACCCCAGCGCGCTGTCGCTTGTGCTGAAGGGATCGCAGAGGCTGAGACCTCTGCTGTGTCCACTAAGTCGCCCGTGCGTGGCTGGGTGGACAGGTGGGGCGGGAGGGGGGGTAGGAGGTAGGAGGGAGAAGGTTATCCCCCGCGCTAGCCCCATTACTGCAGCGTCTCCTCTGGGCTAACGCTAGGTGTCCCAGGTGTCGGAATGAGGAACCTGGGAAACCCAGGTACCGCGGCCGCACCTTTGTGGCGGATGCTGCGCTTCCAGTCCTTGGCCGTCTCGCGGCCGCTGACGAATTGGAACTCGTTGGGTGTGAGCCACTCGCCTCTGTGGCGGATAGACGGGCCTTTGCTGCCCTGGCAGAGTTTGCGTACGTAGAGCAGCGCGCGATTGTCACCGCACTCCACCTCGATACACGGCTCACCATTGTCTATCAGCGGCTGGAAATCCGGGGCCGCGGCTGCGGTGGCTGAGTACTGGAAGGCCAGCGGGTCTCTGGGCAAGTAGAGATGAGGTGCGGCCTCATGCAGGTTTAGGTAAGCGCGCGGGGGGCAGAGTGAAGGAGCCAACAGTGTCTCGTAGCCGGAGGCTGAGGCGGGCAGCGAAGCGGCCGAGGGAAGGGCTGCTGCAGCAGGCAGTGGCGCCAAGTAGGCGGGCAGTGGTGTCAGCGGCAGTGTGGCCAGGGTCGGGTGGAAGGTAGCCAGGGCCAGGGCCAGGTCCTCGCGGCCCGGGAGCTCTTTTTTCACTGCTGGCATGGCATTCAGATGGAGGTTTTCTGTTGGTTGCTCAATTTATTTTGGTTGGAGTTGGGTCTTGGTCAGGGAAGCCCTGAATGGAGCCTGACTACGCACTCTCTCGGCCAGCTACTGTGCTTCAGTGCTCGCAGCTGATGCAGCCGTCGTGCTGTACGGTTGTCTAGCTGGTTAGCTTGGCTTCGACCGCCTGAGGCATGGTGCTCTTGGGACTGCTTACGAACTTGGGCTGCAGCTCCCGGGTCTTGGGTTTCTGCAGAGCATCTGAAGTCCAACTGCACTCGCGCTTAGGGCCAGTCCTTGCCTCAGAGAGGGGCTGAGCCGGGCAGTGACAAGTTGCAGACTCCAGTCGTGCTCATAGCCCAGCCGGGCATTCTAAGCCTCAGCCCCGCCTTTCCCCGCCCCAAAGCTGCCCCGGCGCACACCGCTTGACTGTAGGACTTGGAAGACCCGCCGCCGCCGCCGCCGCCGCCGCCGCCGCCGCCGTCGCCGCGGCTGCCGCCACAACTTGGCCCATTTTAACCGCCCTGGCGCGGCGATCGGGAGCGGGCTCCGGCGGGGGGTGCGTGAAGGCCGACTGGACCCTGATGGCATGGAGATCGCGGGACAGGGCTGCAGCCCCTGGCTTTCCCTCAGTGGGGTGGAGGATAGGAGACCCTAGGGTGTGGATGCTGAGTGCAAGACCCCAACTGTGAGCCTAAAGGAAAGTGGGGTAGCTTGAAGAATAGGTGAGTGGCCTTTCGCTGAAATGGAGCTGGGATGGTCCCATTTCGCCTCGAGTGTGAACTTTCCCCTCAGAGTGTCTCTATGCATCTGCGAGGTCTGTGTTTGGATTGTGGAGGGTATGAGTTTGTTTATAAGAACAGCAGTTCTCTGTCAGTTTTCTTTCACTACCCATTTCTCACGGAGTTGGTTCACTTGATCACATATTGCAGATTGTTTTTCTCATTTTGCATTTGGTTAACACACATCTGTTTAGACTTTGATGCCTACCTCCAGGGTACGAAATGAAGGAGGAGGAGGAGGCCCTAATAAAATCAGGGTGGTAGTAGGCAGTGGTGGTAGTTGGCTGAACAAGTGTGCACACCAACACATTTTTACCCCCAAGAGCCCCAAATTCAGGAAAGAGGGACCTGCCCCACATCTGTGTTCACCTTACTTAGTATCTTGAAGGAAGCAAATGAGCTGCATGACTCTTCTTTCCCATATCTGTATAGAATCAAGATAAGCATGAAGAGAAACTGAGAGATCTTGTGGCTTTGTTATTGGCTTATAAGAGAGGCATATCTGTTGATGTGTCACTCTGGGTGCACTAGAAAGTGGCCCCTTGTTTTTCCCTGCCTCCTGAAATGTACCTGGCATCCTATGACTTTGTCTTGGGGGCTGAGCTGAGATGCTTCTCTGTACAAACACCTCTTTCAAGGTAGGGCCTGGAAGAGAGGAAACAGTGCCTCCTGCCACTTCCCCTAGTGACCCATCACCCACTGGTATGTGTTAATTTTACTTTCCTCACCAACAATGGGCCTGCTTTATCCATCAGCCACTCTCAAGTTGACTTGGAGAGTGAGATCTGTACACGCTCTGTTCATATGAGGAATGTGCTAGGAGTCTAGACCGCCCTTGCACTCTTCCTAATAATGTTATTTTTCATATCTGATCCATTGATGTCTCAGATGGAAGTGGGTGGCCACTCCTTTCTTCACCAAATTTGGTTCCATTATCCTGCCTGGATCCTGGACACTAGCATGTCCCTGACATCAAGTGTGACAGACAATAAGCCTTCCTCTTCTCTCTCTCTATGGCCCTGTGTCTTGTCTAAGGTATGATGTGTCAATGTCTAAAGCATATAGCTACTGCCTGTGAGAGTCCATCACATTAATGAGTAGTTGTGGCACACATGGAGAGACTGTAAAGGCTTCTGATTAAGGCCAAGTGTTTTCACTGTCTGGACATAACCCTCAATCTTGCTGCCAAAGACATTCTCCCTGCCTATAGCTTCTCATGTTAATCTGTACCTGTGTGCAGAGGTTTGGGCTTTGAGACCTTTTGTGTGTTTGGAAAGCACAGACTTAAATCTGAAAAAGCCATTGTGGAGTGTGTGTGTGTGTGTGTGTGTGTGTGTGTGTGTAGAGGTCTGCCCAAAACACTCAGCCTAACCTCATGTCTGTCTTGTCACACCTGGGGCACTAGTACTTTTCTCTTTTTGAAAAGAAAGACCCTGGCTTAGGTTCCATGCTGGAAGACCCTTCCCTTTATCCACTGTGCCATTCCAGGACTTGACAAGGACATCTCTTTCAGCTACTTCTTTTCCAGGGATGGAGATCACTGTCCATGTATCAGGCTTTTTTTTTTTTTGAGGACATTATACTTGCTATACCTGTATCCTAGTCTGAATACCTGGGACACATCTTCTTCTGTACTCCTCAGAATAGAACAGAGGCTAGAAGGAAATAGTTTTAGTATTAGAATCATCCAGGCAGCCTATACCTACACTACAGCCCCTCCTCCACTCAGGAGGTCCCACCCACTGCCTTTGGCATGGCCTGGTCGCTGCTCCCGGGCCCCCTGTTTGGGGCCCTCTGCTTCAGGCTGAGACTAGAGTGCCACTGTAGGAGGGGGAGGAGAGTCATAAATAACCCTGGTGGCTGTGACCTGAGATATATAGGAGGGGCTTGTTCTGGTCATAGACCCCTCTGTCCCCAAAAGCCTTGTCTGTCAATTTAAGATTGCCTGTCTCTCAGAGCCCCTTTACTCATCTTCCCATCAATTATCTGTTTTCCAAGCCCAAATGTGGTACAGTCCCTTGAAAGAGGGAACTAGAGGTTCAGCTGTTAAGAAGAGGAATGTTGGAGACTATGGATGTGATCAGAGGAGGTACTGTGAATAAAATCTTAGTTCATCACCCAGGCTGTCTGCCTGCTTATGGTAATGGGGATGGACCACGCAGGTCTGGACCCTCCCGGAGTATATAGTCAGATAAGTCAGAGCTATAGGTTCACAGATATACGTCTCAGTGGACACAGAGCTATGAGGAAGCACACCTGTTCACACACATGTTTAAGCACCAGCAAATACATGCATACTCAAAGCACACAGTAAACATAGGAGAGTCTCAACCTGCGTCTACATTGCTGCTTCTAAAGCTCCTGAACTTGAATGTGCATGATGGTGCACAGTGCACAGGCATCCTCTCAAATGTCTACACAAAGCAATCAGTTTTACCACAAACAACATAGACAAATCACATGTATACCAAAACATGTACACAAAATATCAGACCTGTAGTCACTAGTACCAGATAAACTTTGTTCCACATGTTTTTCTGCCAAGACAGCATATTTGTTCTATGCATCTAGTTGATTGTGCTGTTGGACTTCCTAGGAAGGGTTAACCTTCAAGGTTAGAGGTTACTGGTAAATTAGCTGATGCTTCCTTAGACATTTTTACAAAGGGTCAGACCCTCCAGGAATGTGTCTGCTTCTGGTCCTGGTCAGTTACAGAGGAGCTTCCCTGCTGGGACATGCCTCTCCTGGGGCTTGCTATGAGCTGGCTATAGGCCATGTTATGTCTCTCAGGAGAAAAGAGATGTTTCTGAGGCTGGGTTGTCTACTGACCTTAACCTTTTTCACCCAAAGAAATGGAGATGAGCCTAAGCTCAGACTGGTACCACACATGTGGGTGTGTGGGAAGCATTGCCTTGCCGATGCACTCTAGCAGGTGCCTACAGGGGCATGCAGACCCAAATCATTATCTATGCATTGATACTCACTGCCATGTTTATGTATGCTGACACATGCAGTGTCCCCAACACAATTTCTAGATCTTGATCTAGTATCCTTAGTATCTTCTGTCCTCACTTGATCTGCATGCTCAGCCCCTCCCCTTAAGCAGGGCAGAGATACCTGTTTTTGGCTACCATAGAGATGGGATAGCCCCTGCCTTATGGCACCTTTTCCAGTGTTGTGGTAGCCCCATTGTCTACCTATTCTCTTCTTCAGATGCTTGTCCTGGTGGGATATTACATACCTTCATGTCCCAGAGTATTGTTAAGAGTTTGGTTATAGGTACCCTCTTTATCAAAGAGACATACCTGGGAAAAAAATTTTGGCATAGTCAGGATTGACATCCTTGCTATTAGTAGACACTACCTAGTTTTGTAGTCCAGGGGTGTGGTGTATGGGGTATGTATGGTGCTCTTTTCTGCATGTCCTGATAAGGCATGCAAGAATATGGCTGGGAGAAAACCAGATTGGCCTACCATCCTGTATCCCAAGTTCTAGGTGCTTGACTGAAGTCTCTTGATACCAACAAAGTTTTATCTAGCATTGGTTTCCCTGTGTACAATAAGTTTGTGTGGCAGTTTTGCTTTCTGGGGCTCTAAAAAGCAGAACTCAGGACATGGGAAAGCCAATGGAACCTCAAAATAGATAAAACCAGCCAGAGTTGCCTGGTAACAGCATTGGTTGAGTAATGTCCACTGAGCAGGAAGAAGCTGATGGTCACCTACAGGAAGGCGTACCAACTCAAGAGAGCCTGGTAGAAAGATCAAGGTGCAACATCCCAAGGGCAGCTTCCAGAATAATGAAGATCTCCCTGTTTGCCCTTGCCCCTGTGTGGTATATGTCTTAGGGCAAGATTCAGTCACATGATATAGAACAGCATTTGACATATAGTAATGGAGTCAAGACATGTAACATGGGTATGACATAGAGCACACTACCTTATAACATAATGCTTGGCATGATTGTGGTACCATCTAGGGCTACTGGTGGGCCCCCATTGCCAATGGGCCCCATTCTCGGGTGAGTGCTTTTGGAGTGCACTGATGTCTTGGTATCCTGCTAGGGATACCTGGGTGTCAGGACCAAGTCTTCTGATACTGCTGGATAAGAATGGAAAGAAAGTCCGTGCTATGTAACTCTGGAGTCATGTACTGCAGCCTTTGTTGTAGCCTCAGAAATGAGTACATGGAGGCCTTGTATAAAATGTACACAGAAGTCTGGTTTCCACCAGTTTGCAGTGGGAGGAAAGGCATACATGTTCACAGTACATGCTCTGATGTCTGCATGTACATGGGTTTTAAATGAAGACTATTGCCCATGGGACCCAGCTTTCTTTGGAATAAAGGTTTTTCTGGTGCTGAGGTAAAGTCTTTTGGTAGTGGTTGTCTAGTAGGCCAGTCAGGAGTTACCTATGTCCCTTTTATTCTGAGCACCATTTATCCTCCTACAATGCAGGAAGTCTCCAGAGCAGATTCTACTTGCCACTCAAGCCTCTGTTGCAGCAATGAGGTTAAGACTAATAAAACACCCACCTTGAAGGAGACAGCTTTATCTTGTTTATCAGAAGTCTGCTAGCCCAATTTATGATGGAATATAAGATCTCCAAATCTAAGTTTATACACCATACTATACTACGAGGTCAATGAGATTGAAAGTGGACTTGTGAGAGAGTCACTGAAGGCTCCATCTGTAATGCTGTGCAGGAATTCTCATATCCTGACTCCTGCTCAAATGGATTGATTGCCCAACAGGAAGACAGTGTGAAGGGCAGGTAAGACTCTGTTGCATGGTCTACAGAGTGAGTTCCAGGATAGCCTGGGCTATAAAGAGAAACTCTGTCTCGAAAAACCAAAACCAAAACCAAAAAAAAAAAAAAAAAAAAAAAAGACTCCATTGCAGAGGTGTGTACAGAGAAGGATAAACAGGAAGAGAGCAGTGACTGTCACAGGGTTACAACCAGGGCTGCTCTAGACTATCTCTGTTTAGGATGATAACCATTCATGTTGAAGATGAGGATGGCAGTGGTGCTGAGGTGGTCTGTCACTTTGGGGTGGGAAGCCCATACTTCTGATCTCACATCTCCACACTACAGGTATCTCTGGCTTAGAGATCAGGCTTGAACATGGTTCAGATCCTCAGGGTCAATCTTCAAATGGGTTTTTTGTGGGTTCAGGTTAGCTCCTTTAGCCTTTTTATGCATTCTACCACTATCGGAGTATTGTAGAGCGATGGACCTGTCATAGCCTGGACGCTTAGCCACCAGGAGCTACCCTGACTTCAGGATTTATACAAATAAATGAAATAAAGAGTGCTGGCAGCCCTGATCTGATTACAGTCATTCATTTTCTGGTCGTTAATAATTTGTGCAGCAAAGGATTGAGGCTGCTCCAGTGAGGGGGAGGTTGTGGCTCAGCCATCCCTTGGCGCCAGCAGTGGGAGCTGGAAACATAAATTATTAGTTTCTTATCGCTTGGGCTGCCATAGCTCATGCTGCCATGGTCTGATGGGGGTTGAGAGGTCCTACTCAGAGTGTGCTCTGAGCAGCTGCTTGTCTTGGAATCTGTGGGTGGGACCCTTTGTCACTCCAGCCAACATCCTAGTGCCTCAGGCTGTAACCCCAGAGTTGGAGGCTGTGGCTACTTTGGAGGATAGGGCTTTGTTTCTGGTTTCCTGGGCCTCTAACTATTGCTAAGTGAAAACAAACCCTTTATTTGTAAAGCCCAAAGCCCAGACATACACCTGCTCAGTAAAAGACAGGGCTCTTTTGTCACCATGTGCTCATTACAGAAGCTCACAGACTGGCCCCTGTCCAAGTTGTCCAGCTACTTGGCTTCACACTGGGTGGGGCTCAGAGCATCTATACTTGAATTTCCATACCTGCAGGGAATGTCTGTCTGTCTTCCTGGACCAGTTCTGGATCTGGGGGTATTAAGCAAAGAATGCTCACCTTGGGACTGATGCTATTTGGAGGCCTTGGTCCCCTATGAAGAGCAGGTTCAAGTAGCGAAGCAGGAGCTTTCTGTGGTTCTGGTACTTTTCAAGAGTTTTGTTCCTATGCTTTTTGTTTTATCCTGACATTCAGGGGCTGAGGTAGGTGTGGTCTATGGTTGAACTCAAAGGAGAGCTCTAGCCATAAGGCTTGACAAAAGTGTGTCAGGGCAGGATCCCAGCCTGTCTGGGTCTTTGTTTCCACTTTCAAACTATGGAAGGAGAGCCTCAAACAAGGTTGAAAAGCCAGGAGTGGGTATGGAGAGAAGGAAGGATGGTAATAGCCTCTGGTTCTTGCCAGGGAACATTGTTAGACCTAAACCCCTCTGTCTCGGCCTTAAATTCCTGATGCTGGGAGTCACCCAAGCATTTGTAAGGATGGTGATATCTGGTGGCCAATATTGTATGGAACAGAGGCTTGGAGTCAGCATTCCTAGGGCTTTTTGTCCACCACTTTCTGGCTGTGTGGCTTTGGAAAAGCACTCAACCCCAACCTTGAGTTCTTTTTGTAAGATGGAACTGACTATTAAAGGACATAAAACTGGTGTTTGGTGAGGTGTACATGTCTCAGATATGTCAGGGTGTGTAGACAGCTCAGCACATACCCTCTGGCCACATTAATTCCCATTTCTCACAGCACTGCTTCAAAATGTTCTTGCTTGTCACATCTCATCAACCCTTCACCAAGTACCTTAACACCAGAATGCAGTGACTACGACTACTGTAACTTGTATGTCTATGGTCTTATCATTTCTATTGTTTCTGGATCATCTTCCCTTGACTGATTTTCCTTCTTTTGATTTGTATTTGCCTACTGCCTCATCTGTCTGGTGAGTTTTGATTGGAAAACAGGAACTGTGGGTTTTGTTTAGTGTGTACTATTTTTTTAAAAAATAAATTTCACTTAGCTCTGGATATTAAAAAGGCACTTGGAAACCATTTGGTCCTGTTGTGTTTTGCTCTGAAGCCTTACTGGTTGGCCAGGAGAGAATTTCATCTAGGTCGAACTCTGTCCCACATCACTGTGTTAAGCTTTGTCCCTTTTGTGGGCTGAAGTTCTACAGATTAGCTGTGGAAGCTGCATAGACCCTGACAGGACTCTCTTTTATTGTTATGTTTGATTCTCTCTGGCCTTTTAGTATTGCTATCTCTGATCTGGGCTTGCTGATGATGGTAGGGCTCCCAACTCTGCTCTTTCCCCTTGAGAGACCTTCTGAACTATTCTGGGTCCTTTTTTTGGTACTATAACCTGGATATTCTTGAGTCAGGACTCAACATTTGTATTACTCCTTAGGCTCCTTGTTCTTTCTGACTGGTGTTTCTGGTATCACTGTACACCAGAAAGTATAGCCTGGCACAAAGGAGTTTCTTGGAAGTCTTTTCTGAATGTGCTTGGGTTGTACTACATGGATAGTCCCTGTGGTTCCTGTAATGTGTGGTGCAGCTGATCACTGGCTCTTCAGATGCCTAGTTGTCTCTTGGTTAGACAAATCTTACCTGAGTTTCACCCAAGGAACGGGTCAGAGGAACTTCACTGTCACCTACAGGACCTATAGTCCCTCATCTTGGCACTGCTTCCTATCTATAGAACCTCAGGTTGACCCTGATGTCCAGGAAGGCTGGTGAGTTTCTTGTAGAACCAGGAGGAGCATGTTTACTAAAGCATACTAACTGTGATTGTGGGTGAGCCTCCTTCATACTGAAAGCAGCAGACTCTTGTTGGCCCTGCACCAGGATCCTATCCTTAAAGAGGACTCATTACCAATGCCCCGCTGTGAGAAGATAATCTTAAAAATGAAGCCTGATGATGTTGGGATCTATTTTTTTCTCCCACTGGAAGTGAGGTCTCTGTAGGCTACAGGGAAGCATCTGAGACTGAACATACATACATGTGTGTTACATAAAGCATACAGCTAACTGGACATGACACCTGGTGAGTGGTTGGTCTCTGGAAATAGTTTGAAACACTGCCTGTGGTGACAATGAGTTTACTTCTGATATTGGGGGATTTGGGATTTTTATGGAGTTCCTTTGGTAAAGAAGTACTCTGGTTCACAGTCTGGAATAAGGTAGAACCTCCAGGTGCATTCTGGCTTTTGCTCCCAGTTGTGTAGATTGACAAGCAGAGGGGTCAGGAATGGGGCATCTAAGAGTGGGATGGTAGAGGCAGAGGCAGGCGGAAAGCATGAGTGTGAGATGATCCTAGGTCTTGAGTTCCTACATTATTTCTTCAGTTTGGTAGGCAACTTGCACCCAAAGCCATCAGTGGGCAAGCATCTTCTAAATGACTCTCTCTCTCTCTCTCTCTCTCTCTCTCTCTCTCTCTCTCTCTCTCTCCCTCCCTCCCTCCCTCCCTCCCTCCCTCCCTCCCTCCCTCTCTCTCTCTCTCTCTGTGTGTATGCTCATAAGCATGCACTTGCCCTGGGAGTTAGACTTGGGTCTTTGCACATGTTAAGCAAATGTTCTGCTGGGCAGTGGTGGTGCACACCTTTAATCCCAGCACTTGGGAGGCAAAGGCAGGCGGATTTCTGAGTTCGAGGCCAGCCTGGTCTACAGAGTCAATTCCAGAACAGCCAGGGCTGAACAGAGAAACCCTGTCTTGAAAAACTAAAAAACTTCTGGTGTGGGCCCGGAGCATAGAGCAGATCCCAGGCATCAGTTCTGCACCCAACCTCACAAAACCCAGAGGAAGAGGGCTTCCCAGGAGTTTTAACTCGGGCAGTATCTCAGGTAAAAATGAATCACCCGTGATGTCTGCTGTTAGAAGTTCTAATCCAGATGCTGGCCTCCGAATTTATACTACTCAGACCTTCGACGGGCCATTGACAAGAACATCAAACAGCTTGAGATTGACATCACTAATCTGAAGAAATCCCTTGTTTCGCTGTCTGAAAAGACCTCCAAAAATCGCAAAGATCCTTATTGGACTTGATTTACTCTATTACAATAGAAAAGGCTGTGTACAGCTCTTGACTGTGTACAGCCCTTAAAGAAGAATGTTGCCTTTACATAAACAAGACAGGAATGGTTAAAGAGAGCATGAAAAAGGTCAGAGAAGGCCCTGAGAAAAGTCAGAGAGAGAAAGAGAAAGATAAGTGCTGGTACAAGAATTGGTTTTCAACCTTTCCATGGTTGTCAATCCTACTTCCTCCCATCTTGGGACCATTAATTGGGTTATTTTTGCTTATTTCTTCTGGTCCCTGGGCCTCAAATAGGCTGACTAACTTTGTGAAACAACAGATAAATAATTTGGTAGCAAAACGTATTCAGATACATTATCATAAGTTAGCTATAGAAGACCATGAGACTCAAGATGGGGTTGTTACTCTATCCAGGGTGTTCCCAAAACCCATCTCCACCCAACCTAAAAGAGGAGACTTCCACCCCTAGACCAAGCAGAGAGGGGCCATCCAGAAGCCCCTCTAACTGGCGATCTGAATTCTTGCTTTGGCTACGAGGCTAAGCACTCCAAGGGAATATAAATAAAAGTTAAAAATATCTCTCTGGGTTCCCTGAGGGACAAGCCTGACTGCATAGGGGTTGATGTTAAAAGTATCCCTTCTCCAGGAAAAAGACATTCGGATGGGTATGGCCCTCATGCCTCATTGGACAACGACAGGGGGACCA